>NC_141729.1:2065200-2333581 GCF_971803275.1 Cyanistes caeruleus | reverse complement strand
GGAGAGGGGAAGAGGGGAGAGGGGAGAGGGGAGGGGGAGAGGGGGAGAGGGGAGGGGGGAGAGGGGAGGGGGGAGAGGGGGAGAGGGGAGAGGGGGAGAGGGAGAGGGGAGAGAGGAGGGAGGGAGAGGGGGAGAGGGGAGAGAGGAGAGGGGAGAGGGGAAAGGAATGTTCCTGCCACTGGAATATCCCAGCCACTGGAATATCCCTGTCTCGGGAATATCCCTGTCTCGGGAGTGCCACCAGAACACGCAGGACGAGCGCGGGGATCCTCCTGGGAGATGGATTTTCCTTTTTATTCTGCTGTTGGCTGTGAAACAGCTTTTTCCCCCACTTTTTAGGAGGCCAAAACGCAAGCGCACAAACACTCAAATAAATCAGCCGGTGCTCGGCGGTGAAACATTCTCCTGCAGCCCTTCATCCACCCCTGGCCCCACAGGAGGCTCCAGCCCCCACCCGGGATGCTTTTAGGGCAGGATTTCAATTATCCAAAGTGGCTCCTGACAGCGTTCCAGGCTCCCCCTGATCCCCCAGACCCCGGGAGCTGCAGGGTGGGCTCGGGGAGGCTCCCAGAACTTCCCAGGGGAATGGGTTTGGGGAAAATCGGGGCTTGGGAGTGCAGGGCCCCCCCCTGGGGCTCAGGGATATTTATAGGAAAAGCTTTTTAATAGCCTGAGCTGGAAAAAAATCTGGTTAAACTCGAGCTCATCCCCTCGTAATTAAATAACCCAGCTATGACTAAGAATATTGATCAGGCCCTTCCTCCCCTCCCTTACAAAGGAAATTTCCTTGGGGAAGATTTTCCTGCTGTCCCCAGCCCTGTGGATGTGGCACCGCAGCCAGACCCATTCCCTGGGTCTGCTTTCATCCTTTTAAAATGCTCTGCTTTGCCTTAAATCTCATGTTTCCTGTTTTAAACATGTTAAAAAAAAATACACAGGGATTTTTATGGGTTGTTTTCTTCTCAAGCATCATCTCCATGTTTCCCAGTTATTCTTACTCCCAGCAACCTCTCTGAAAGCCCATGAAAATCCAAATAAATTAATAAGTGTAAAACATTCTGGGTGAAACATTCCGGATTTTCTGCTCAAGATGTGTTTTCATTTTATTATCATAAAACTCATTTAAAACAAGGTATATAAGGCTCTTTTCTGGTTTAAATTCTCGCTGCTTGGACTCATGCCTAGTAAAAATGTAAAAAAAAAATAATATAAATTGGAGGTTAAAGCATCTTTGCAGCTCTCCTGCAAGTTAAAATTAACTGTCAGCTTTGCCCATTAGACTCCACATCCTTCAGTGATCTCAATTTTTATTTGGTACTAAATGTTAATCACCAGAATTGCTGCTCATATTTTAATATTCCTTTTCATTATCCAGGCTCCTGCATGCAGGAATCTGAATTTATCTGAGGGGCTGTAAACATACACTTTTAATACACTTTGTATTATTTATGCCCCATATTTGCAAAGGATAATACAGAAAAAAAAACCTCTTTTGTCAAGAAATTCTGTGCTTGGTCCAGGTACTTCCAACATCAATAAGAGCTTTTTCATAAATATTAATTTCAGTTTCAATCCTCAGCATGGGGAGCATATAAAGCATGGAAAAATAAATGTGTTTGCAAAATATCCCAGCTAATTTGGGCTCTGGTGGTGGAAAGTGCCAGAGCTGCTGTGAGTTCACCCCTGCAATGAAAAACAGGAACTGAGCTTTGAAACCTGCATCTGTTTGGTGGGGTTTTTTCCCCATAAAATTAGAGAATGGAGGAAACTTGTTCATCTCCAGCTTTATGTTTCAGGCTCCTGAAATAGAAGAGGAATAATAGAAATAAGAGAACTTATAGAAATACTGGAAGTAATAGAAATAATGGAAGTAATAGAAATAATGGAAATAATAGAAATAATGGAAATAATAGAAATAATGGAAATAATAGAAAGGAGATTCTTGGACGCCTGTTTTCCACAGGCAATGGATTCCAGCTGCCCTAAAATAAAGACACTGGGGAGTGCTGGCAGGCTTTGTGCTCCTCGATTTTCCTTTGTGTGCAGAGTTGTCCCTGATATCCTGAGGAGAGGAAGAGCTGGGGCATCCCTGAGCTCAAGAGAAAGGAATTGCCTGCAAGTTCTGATGGGAAGGGCTGATGTTCACCCAGGGACAGCTTGAAGGGCAAAACACAGCTCGTTCTGCTGGATTTGGGGGGTTTGAGGTAAATAAAGCCAGAAAACCTGCTGGAAAACCTGCTGGAGCTGCTGGAAAACCAGGAGCTGCTGGAAAACCAGGAGCTCCCAGTGGAGCTGCAGCTGGGCAATCAGGAATCCCAGTTTTCCCACTTTCCCCTGTTGCTGTGCTGGGGTTGAGGGTTCTTTTGGACCCCTTCCAGCTCAGGATATTCCCCAATTCTGTCATTCTGGGTTGTTTTCTGGGCTCTTCCAAGCCCTTTAGTGCCACTGGAGTTTGGGCTCCTCTGAAGCAAAGGGAAACCTGGGATCACATCAGGCACAATGGAGGAATGAGAAACCTGAGAAACATCTGCATTCTCCTTTTAGTGTTCAGAGCTATTTAATTTTTTATTATTATTATTATTATTATTATTATTATTATTATTATTATGGAATTCTGGGATAGTTTAGGTGAGGAAGGACCTTAAAGCCCACCCCATTCCATCCCCCCCGCCAAGGGTTTTTGTGCCTGTGCCAAGGCCTCTCCACCCTCACAGGGAAGGATTTCTTCCCCATATCCCACCCAAACCTCCTCTCTGTCAGTTCAAAGCTGTGAAAGGCATCGAGAATTCCACACAAATAGCTGGGATCACTCCATGCCCATCCTGAAATGCCCTGGCAGCCCCTGGGCCTGGACATCCTCTGTTTATCACCTGACTTCGGGGAAGGCAGAGCCCCTCCAGGTGCACCAGGTGCTCCATTTGCCAGCATTCTATCTCATCTGAGCAACATTTTGGGCTCAGAAGCTCTGCACCCCTCCAAGGGGAAATTTGAACCACTGGGAGCTGCAGCCAGGCTCTGGAAATTTGGATTCCAATCCATCCTCCTCCCCCTGTCAGCTTGAACTGCTATTTCTTAATCTGCTCGAGTCCTCTGCTGCTCAGACTCAGCCTCGTTCCCCCTTCAGATGGAATTAGGGCTCAGATTGACAGGCAGCCAGGAGAGGCTTCTAATACTTGGGAAAAGCTCCAGGTCAGCCCCTTGTCCCCTGATCTCCCCATGACTGCAGCAGGGATGGAGGATCTGCTCTCCTGGAGCCTGCCCACCCCTCTGGTGACATCAGCAGGGAGCAGGGATGAGTTTGTTGTCCCCAGGATGTGGAGCTAGAGGGAAGAACTCCACGGCTCCTGGGCTGCCAGGATGTTCCATTCATCTCCTAGCTCCTGCCCTGCCTGAGGGGCTCAGCTCAGGAGACAAATTAGACATGAAAGGTTTAGATACAAGCAGGGCATTTGAAGATTGAGTTGTGAGTGAGAACATCAAGGTTCAGCCACTTGTTCCTGCTCAGGAGGCACAAACTCCAGAGGGTGTTTGCTGCAGGATGGCCTCTGGGCTGTGGTGGGGTGATCCACAGGCTCCCCTGGGCTGTCACTTCACTTCCATGTGGTCCTTCCCCTGGATCAGATCATGTTCAGGGACCTCTCCCTTCTCCCAGTGGGAATTTGTGTATTATACCATAAAAAAGAACAAAATTGCTTTTTTCTTGCACTGAAAAAAAGCCCCTCATGGTCTGGCACTGGCACACAGGCGGTGTCACCATGGGTTGGCAGGTGACAAATTTGGCCAGGATTTGGCCAACCTGAGCCCAGGAAGAACAGGAGCCACAAAGAGGGGTTTGCCAGGAGCCAGCTGCAATTTAAAGGACAAAAAACCTCACTGAAGCGCTGTCTGGAGAGCCTCTATTCCAGAATTGTTATTTCACCCTCAGTGAGCAAATCCATTGAGGAAAAAGGTTCATTTTCAGCTGGAGCTGCCCCTGACTGCTGGGAACATTCAGCTCCTAGGGGTTGATTTACAGCCCTTTTTGAAGCTTGTCAAATCATTTGTTTCTATTAATACCCCTGACTGACTCACTGCCACTTCAGCAGGGATAAACCTACAGTCACAGATGGAGGAAGATGAGGAATTAGGATAACATGAGGAGCCTGGCTTCAACCCTCCCAACCCCAGCTGGAATGAGCCCAGGGATGCTCTGTGAGGTGAATTTATCCCTGGCAATTTGGGGCCAGAGAAAAGCCATCCCTGGCAAGGGGCATGAGACTTAGAACCTTTTCCTGGGGGTGATAAAGGAGGAGCAAACAGGGATGAAAAGCAGGGGAGAGATGGGGCTGTGTGTGCACAGAACTTCGGCTGCTTGAAAAAACAAAAGCCCAAACCTTGTCCCATGTAGGATCTAATGTGCTTTGGGTCAGTGTAAAACCAGATCAGCCCCCTGATGATCATAATATGGGCTTAGCCAGAAAGCCTCAAGTGTTCCTTGCACTTAATTTGTATTCTAGGTAATTTTAATTGCACTTAATTTTCATTCCAGGTGACCTTCAGCAGAATTTCAGCAACTTTCAACACTCAGATCCTTCCTGATTCTATGGAGAAGCCTCAGATATCCCACAATGAATAAGCTTGGTGCAATTCTGTTCCCCACCAGGAAAATGCACCTCTGCAAACATTTCATTTCAGGCCTGAGGAAATGCAAATCAGCCTAAAAACCCCATTTTCCCCTGCTCTTTATGCAGAGAGCCAAAACCCTTCATTTTGCTATCCAATTGATCTGCCAGGACCCGGCCTCCAGCTCTGAGTGGATTTGTTTATCATTTCCAAGTTTAAAGCAGCACAATAAAGAGAGATGTGACACCCTTTGGTTGGAGTGAAAGGAGATTGAACCCAATTGCTGTGCTCAGACCGAGTTCATTTGGATTTCTGAACCAATCTTAAAGAAATAAAGCAGAGAGGCAGTTGCAGCTTCCCCTGTCTGTTTATTTGTGTGAATGTCACTTTAGGGTCGCTTTTTTTTATCCCCTCTCTTGTCTGGGCTGGCTTAACACCCAAAGTGTTCTGAGGGAGCCGTGAAAGCTTTAAAAAAAGGTGATTAGAGATGGAACAAAGGAGGCTCAGATCATCCATGGACTCCTGACCTTGGAAAATAAAGCTGCTCCAGGAGTAAAATGTAACTTTTGACTCCAAGATATTTGACGATGTTGGTATTCTACAGCAATTTGAAGGTGTCCATATAAAGAGCTTGATATTCCTTGAGGTTTATTTTTCAAAATCTCCTCACTGCAATCCCATCTCAAACCAAACTTCACCATTTTTAACTCTAACCCAGTGCCAGGACAGGCAATTCTGGCCCATCCAACCTTCCCACCTGCCTTCACCCCTGCCCCTCATTGTTCCAGGGTATTTAATCCCTCTGCATGGGTGGGAGCTCATTGATTTCACCAATCCTGGGTTTTTTTGGGATGCTGCACCACCACTGAGTGTGGCTGGGCTTTTCCAAGGTGATTTTCACTGTTCATTGCCTGGGAGCAGCTCCAGCCCCTCACCTCAGCCTGATGTTGAGCAGTGCTGTGTGATTTTGGGGGCAGGGAAGCATCCCTGAGGGTCTGGGGTGTTTCGGGTGCCTTGGGTTATCTGTGGATAATTTTTATAATGTAAATTTTGGAGTCTAGATAAAACATTAACTCAGATCTCCAGCTTGGTGACTCCAGAACTTTGTGGGCTGTCACAGAGGGGGAGCCTTGGGGACAAGGCCAGCCCCTTTTCCAGCAGTGCCCAGGGGTGGCTGAGGGCAGGATTCTGGGGCTCAGAATTCTATATTCTAATCAGAATTCAATATTCTACTCAGAATTCAATATTCTGGGGTAGGAGAACAGAGGAGAAGGGATTTCTGGACTCATCACCTCCAGGAATAACTCACCCTGCCCAGCACTGGCTTCTTAAACACCCAAAATTCATCATTTCCCAGCAGGACCCAGAGACTTCTCTGTTTTACATCTCTGCCCCAAGACTCCCATTCACGTTCCCCCTAAAACCCTCCAGCCTGGGCAGCAGGGATGTTGGGATCTTTATGAGCAGCCACATTTATTCTGATTTCAGCCCTGATTCTCAGCTTGCAGCCTGTGTTTGAGGGCTGGAGCAGCAGCTGGAGCTTTTCTGAGAGATAGGAGGCGTTTCCAAGGGTTAATGAAGGTTTTCTTCACAGGTCACTGGGGACGCTCTTGCTGCCTGCTTTAACTTGGCTTTTTATCTCTTTACCAAGACAGAACTCAAACATTAAGAAATTAAAAGACAGTGGAAGAGAGATGCAATAATCAATCAAAGACTTTCCCAGGCTGGGTCAAGTGACTCCAAAGGAAGCTGAGAAAACAGAAGCAGCTTCTTTTCTGGATGAAAGGAGAAGGAGAAATACCCTTTTTTGGCAGATTTTTAATGGGCTTTTGGCTGAGAGCTGATTTCCACGTGTGCATTGGGCAGAGAAGGGGCTTGGCTTTAACTCAAGCTTCAGTGAGTAGCAGGTAATTAATTAAACCAGGACTGAGCAAGTGCAAAGTCACTGCATTTGAGCCTGGATCCAAACTCACCCGAAGCTCGGCCTGGACGCTGCCTTGATCCGATCCCTGTGTGAAAAAGCTCTCAGCCCCTCCTGCTCACCTGCAGGTCGAATAAAATCGCTTTGATCTACACAAACCCTTTCTTTTTACCTGTTCTGAATCATCCCACAACAACTTGTGGGAGCAAGCAGCAGTTTCCTGCTCAAAATCCTGTGCGGAGATGGAAAAAGCAGCAGGGGGAGAGGAGGGGAGGGTTCAGAGCTGATCTAAAGCTGGGCCTGCCCAACATGGGCACTTATCCAAGAATAAAGGATCCCTAACCAGATGCTTGGCACACACAGGCAACCTGTCTGGCCAGGAATTTATCCTGTTTCTTGAATTTTGGTGATCTCTGGGAGCTTTTTTATATTCCCAGTCCTCTCTTGGAGGGATGAAAGGCCTTTTTGATTTTGGACTCCAAGAACTTCAACCTTTACACACTTTTAACGCTCTGGTTTTCAGAGTAGAAAGCCCCAGGGTGATCCCAGCTGATGGACGGGGCTCTTTTCCAAGAGGATTTCACACTCCAGCCCTTCCTGTCTCCCTGTGCCAGCAGGGATTTCACCAGGAGGGGATGGAAGTGCTGTCCCTCTGGAGCAGTTTCACTGCTGGCACTGCTGGCTGGGCCTTTCTGCTTTGAGGCAGATGATCAAAAGCTTCTTGTCAGCAAAGATTTGTAGCTGGAGGGGGGTAAAAAATTAAGAAATTCAGGCTGGAGACAGGCTGATAGACGGAGGTTTTTATTTGTGGCTCATCCATCCGATTGTTTCCTGATTGCACTCGTGTGCAGGATGGATGAGGTGGTTTTTCTCAGTTTATTTGATTCATTCTGCACAAAGTATCAAAGTGTGGCTGCTGCCCTTGGGTCTCAAATGAGCCAAAAAATGTAAATTAATATGAATAAATGATCCATGCTTGGGCACCCTCGTAGGTGTGCAAGGAACTCCCCTGAGCTCATTTGGAATGATTGAAGAGCTTGGGGTACAATTGGGAACTTGGCTTGGGCCACAAACTGTCCCAAATCTAAACACTGATCATATTTTTCTCACTTGAGATTTGACAGCTTTCTTTAGCCAATAAAATCCATATAATGCATAAAACAGACACTCCTCTGAACAGTGAGTGGAACTGCAGCCCCAATTGGAATTTTTTTCCCCTCAGGGAAGTGTGTGTCATGTTTGGCACCTGTGCTAAATCACTCCAGCACTCAGATAACAAAACTGAGCCCTAATGCAGAATATTTTTGTTCCGTGGCTTCCCTCAGCTGCCTCACAGCTGATGTCTTTATTTGACATGGCCTTCAGGAAGGATTTCTTTAATTCAGTTCTAAATCTCGCAGTGTAAAATTGATTTTCCTGCCTGTTTCTGCTGCTTCTCAGCAAACAAATGCTCCTTCCCCCAGGAAAGGGCTTTATACTCTCAGGTTAATGATATGTGGAGTTACAGAAAGTCTCCAGTCAGCACTCCGAGGATGAGGCTGGAGACAGGGCCGGTTTCTAAGTAAGGAATTAATTAATTAGATTGAGGCAGGCAGGAAATGGCATGTTGTGATGTTTATCTCCAGCAGTGCCCTGTATCTGGCTGCTGATAAGCGATTTGGTTATCTCCAAATAATAATATTCATGTCCTCCACCAGCAAACAGAGGTCACTGCACAGGGGGAAATCCAGGCTGAGCCATTATTGGAACATTTTTCAAAGGTAATTTGTGCACCTGCAGCTCTTTTCCTTGTTAAAATAGGGAACACTCCCTGTCCTGAGTGTTCTGGCCTCTCAGGGGATGTGATTTCCTCAGGAATAACTCTGGGAGATCATAGTCCTTGATCCCTTCTGGAAAAAGCTGCTCCCACATGCGAACGGGGCCCAGCCCACCCCAGTAATTGCAATATTTGAGTGTATTTTTAATCCCAAAGTGCAGCCACAACCTGCAGCCCTCCATCTGCACTGAGGTAAAAACAACATCCTCAAGGTCCCCGGCTGTCTATTCCACACTTCCCAGCACATCCATCAACCTCAAACCTCCAGGGAAAATATTCCTCTTGTCCATTGAAACCCTCTCCAATCTGTCCAGCAGGCCCTGCACCACTCGGAGCCTGGCGTGGGCCAGAGTGTTGATGTGGAAATTGGGATTTGATGGAAGTGTTCCCTGCTGCCAGGACGCAATCTGGGCTCGTTTGGCTCCCGGGTGGGTTCTTCCCTTCTGCAGGAGCTGCAAGCAGCACATGCGAGCGGCAGGGAGATGCTGGGCAGCAGGAAAACCCACCCAGGAGAGGGGGGAAAAAGGCTAAAATCAACTTTTTTGGATTTTTGGATGGATATTTTTTTTTCCCCCCCAGGAAAAGCTGGAAGCTGCTTGGCCGTGGCGGGTCAACAATGGCACAGCACGGGCAAACCCCGCGTGGCGGATAATTGACTAATTAGCAAATCCAGAGGAAAATGTCAGGCACGAGCTGGGAAAAGAGCTGATATCCCTGACAGCTGCAGGGACAGAGGGACAAGGTGGAATTTCACCCATGGGAGTGAGGAATTGGGACATTTCTCGGGTGTTAGGGCAGCTTTGGGGATGGCCAAAGGGTCTGGAGTGTTCTGAGCTCAACATTTGAGCTGGGAGGCAAACTTCAGAGAGGGAGGCAATTAGCTCAATTTGGGTAGGAAAATTATAATTGTTCTTCTCCAAAATTATCAGTGTCTGGGAAAAGATGGAGGGTACCAGGTCTGGCCAAGCTTTAAACTCCTGGGTGGTGCTGTGTGTGCAAAAGTCATGTATTTGGCCTGAAATCTCAGATTTTGACCAGCATCAAATTCCAGATCCTGACCAAGATCAAATCTCAGATTTTGGACAATCTCAAATCCCAGATTCTGACCAGGATCAAATCCCAGATTTTGACCAATCTCAAATCTCAGGTTTTCCTACAACTCCACCCCAGCTGCCCCTGGATTGCTGTGTCTAATCAGGGCAAGGAAAAGCCCTGGAATGGAACAGAGAGAAGGAAAAAAAAATGTGAATGATGAGAGAGGCAAATGGTGCCTCTGGGAGTTGTTCAGAAGGAAGGACAGAGGATTTCTAAATCCAGGAGTTTTTCCCTTTAAACCAGAGATTGACACCCAAATCTATCAGATTAATGGCTGAAAACATAAAAAAAAAAATAGTGCTGAATTGGTAATTTTAGAGAAAGATTAATTTTTTTCCAAGTCAGGAGGAAATTTGCATTTTTTTTCCAATGGAATGTTCTGGTTTTTTAGGATTTTGCTCTAAAGCTGAGCATGGATGGAGCAGGGTCCCCCTGAGGACAGGGATGTGAGGTGGGGGTTTAACCCGAGAAATCTCCAGGACAAATTTACAGAAAGGAAAAAGAAACACTTGGAACCTTGAGCTGAAATAAAAAACCTGAGTCTGCTGCTAAAAATGGCTGTGGTTGGGAAAGCAAAATTTGATCTGGAGATGTTTGAAAGAGTCAGAGGGGAATAAATCTTGCTTTATTTATTTTTTATTTTCAGCAAATGATGTAACTTTTAAATGTACACAAAAGCCCAAATATTTGTTGGAAAAATAAATATATCAACATAAAACTTGGTTTTGTTGTGATGATTTTCAACTTTTTAAGTCTATTTAATTCTAATATGTGCAACTGTCCCGACCCTAAATTCTAAAACACACAGGACTTGAAATTGTGTTGCTTTATGACAGAACTTGGTTTTATTTTCTTTTACTTTATAGGATCCATCCTGAAGACCTTGAGTTCTGGGAATCTGAAAGATTTAGTGCTACAAATCCCATCACTTTTCTCTCTTTTTAACGGAGAATTGCGGCACAAACAAAATGTTTGATGGTGCTCAGGTGCCAAATTTCTGCCAAATAATTTTTACTGGGCTGGACACAGAATTTCTGTTGAAATGATTGAAAACGAGAAGTTGGCAAAGTCCTTCTGAGGCAAAAATGTGGTTTTTGGCTCCTTTTGCTCCTGCAGAGCCAGAAAATCAGATTAAAAAAACAGAATTATTTAACTCTTGAAAGTCTGCTTTGTGCTGCAGTTGGATTGTTCTGGAAAATACCAGAATTTCAAATTTTCCATTGTTTTCTCATAAATTGATCCTGTCCTATCTTGTCCAACCCAGCCTTGGGCACTTCCAGGGATCCAGGGGCAGCCACAGATTCTCTGGCAATTCCATCCCAGCCCTTCCCCACCCTCACAGGGAGGAATTTATTCCCAATATCCCATCCAACCCTCCTCATTTAATGGCTTTTTTTTTTTCTCCTGTGTAGAATTTGATGCAAAAATTTTTACAGTTTTTACGTCTTTTATAAAAAGCCAATGAAAACCAATCTTTCTCATTTGAACCATCAAACCCAAACTTCTTCCTCTATATTTTTATATTGTGTTACATTTTTATTCCTGGGTGATATTTCTCCCCAGAATTGAATTTATCTTATTTGTACCTCCTTTTTTTTTAATCTCTGTACAATTCAAGGATTTGAAGAACACTTAAACCTGTTTTTTTTTCTCCCTGGTTTTGTTCTGGGTGGAATTCAAGGATTTGAGGAGCACTTTTAAATAAAACATGTTGGTTTTGTTCCTTCCTGCTTTTTTTTTTTTTTTCTGTGTGGAATTTAAGGATTTGGAGAGTACTGTTAAATTAAACCTTTTTCTTTTTTCTGTGTCTCCATTTGCTTTTTTTTCTCCCAAATTATCTGTGTAAGAGCATCTATAAATACCAGAGTAAATCAGGCATGAAGCACTGAGGATAAATATAAAACCTGAGGAAAAATACAGTAAAAATCCACCATGAAGAGGAGAACACCTGGATTTTATTGGATAGATCCCATTATCCATATGGGATCTGTGGATGCCCATGGACCAGGCTCAAATCTCCTTCACCAAAGCAGAATTTTCAAAATATTTGAGTATCAGACACCAAAGTGGGGTCAAATTTCCCAAAGAGCCTTTTAAAATTCCAATAAATATGCCAAGAAGTGATGGAAGAGGATTGAAATCCTTGTTAGGACTCCAGGATCCATCTGGAGCACATGCTTGGGAGGTGCCTACAGCTGTGTATTCCAAAAGCAATTTCTTTTTCCTCAGAAGTCATAGTCAGAAGTAGAAAAATATCCAAAACCTTGCTGGGATCTGGAGAGGGGATTGGAATCACAGAGATTCCAACAAGGGACATGCTGCACTCAGTAAAATCAAATGGAAATCCAAATTACTCTGCTGCACTCAGGAAAATAAAATTAATATCCAGACTGCCCTAGAGAGGTTTGACAGATGAATAGTAAAACTCAGATTTCAGGGGTTATTTCAATATTTAATTGAGGATCACAGAAGCACAGCAGGATTTGGGATCAGGGGAGGAGGTTGTACAAGCAATCCAAAAAATCTGGGGCAGCTGCTGCTTTTGGTTTTGTAATTGTTCTTTAGGCCATTAAATAAAACCCTTGTTAGAAATAAATATCCTAAAACATCCTTCATTTGTATGTTCAGCCTTGATTCTAAAAATGTAAGGGAATAACGAGATAATTTATCCAATTCCTGTGATCCTAATGGGTTTTTTGTGTTAATAACAGAAGCAAAGCAGATTGATGTGTATTCCACCACCTCCTAAACTCCATGGGTTTGTTTATACCGGGAATAAATTAGCGAAGGTCTCATATAAACAAGGTGGTGGAGTTGGCAGCTTGAAAGGAAAAAAGAAAATCCATGTACAAGGGAATTAATTTGCTTTTTAACTTGTCTGGAAGACTCGGATGTTCAATGGATCAGTTCAGCTGGGATGTTCTTGCCCAAAGGGATTTGAAGCCAAATCATCACAAGGAAGATTTTTGTAGAAGTGGGAACTGGAGACAAGCAGGACCTGGGGAAGGTGTGGGATGAAGGGGAGAGGAGTAAAAACAGGGTGGGAAAAAACCTTGGAGTTGGAGATGGAGGCAGGAAGATCCATGAGGCAGCAGTGCCGGAGGCAAAGGGGCTCAGCCTGGAGAAAATGGATGAATTTTATAGCTGGATGGTGGGGAGCAGAGGGAACACTGAAATACCTTCCCTTCCTCCTTGGCTGTGAATTCACTCCCTTTCCCATCCCTCTCCCCATCCAAGGGCTGCAGGAATCTGGGAAAGGGGCTCCTGACAGCCCCTCTCTTCTCCCCTCCTCCTCCTCACTCCTCCCCTGCCCTTTCCCAGCAGCTGAAGGCTCCCAAAGGAGATTCTGGAGCACTCCCTCCTAACTGTTCCCAAGGTTTTTTCCCACTTTTTTCCTCAGCATTGCCCACCCTGGCAAAGCTGCCCTGTTCCCCCAGTAATCCCTGCCTCCCCCTGGAAGGAATTCCTGCCTGGAGCTGCCAAAGCTGCTCTGATGAGCTCACAAAACACACAATAACCTTTAATTAAACGGCCAGAAAGGTAAACACTGTCCTGCTAATTTATTCAGCCAGATAACTCTTTCAGGAGGAGTTGGTGACGGACAGAGAACGTTCTGCTGATGGATCTCCCTGGATTCATCTCATTTTGCAGGGAAAATGAGAATTTGCAAGGAATTTGGAGGACGAGTTGCAGCACAGCTGTTTTACCTGTTGGGAGTGGTTTGGGGAGCTCAGCTGCTGTGCACTCACCTGGTCTGGGGCCCAAAGAGCCCAGCAGCCCCTCCCACACTGCTGCAATTAACAACTTGCAGTTATTAAAGCTGTTTAAGGCTTTAATTACCCCTTAATTCCCAAAAAAGGAAATAAGGGAGGGGGCAGCTCCTGCACTAATTGGTCTGACCTGTCTCATTTAAGTCCTAACCTGGATGAGCTTTGAAAAACCAACTTTTCCCCTGGATTTTCCTCATTGTGTGGATGGCAAAGGCTCAGAGACAGAGGGCAGCCCCTGCCTGTGGTGTCACTACTTTGATTTCATCCCTGCTTGCCTGGAGGCTGAAAAAGGAGCTCCAGGGCCCAGCAGTCTCCCTGGGTTTCCTTTCGTTCCCTGGGATTTTTGGAGCTGCTCTGGAAGGTTCTGACTCATGAGCAGAGAGGTTACAAGAGGTGAAATTGGAAAAATCCAATTCCCAGTGCCCTGCCTGCTCCTTTCCTGCCTGTCACAGCTGCAAAAGTGACATTTTTGGAGACCAGGCAGAATCTACTCCTGTCTGTGAGGTTTGTTTAGTGTCCCTGCTCCAGCTCAGCCTGGGAGGGGTTTGAGACATCCCCTGTCAGGATTCTGTAGCCCTGGAGGGACCTCTCAGGTGTGGAAAACAAGGAATGAGCCGATTCTGCAGGTATGTGGCCAGAGGGAGCAGCAGCATGGCAGGCACAGGAAGGAAAAAGCAGAAAAATCCCGTTGTTATTCTCCTCAGAGCCGGGTTTTGCACAGCCCAGCCCTCACTGTGACCCACAGAAGTTTTCCCTGAAGGAGCTGGAAGGACTTTCTCCACTGGATTTGGTTCTTTAACACTTTTGGGAGGATGTGGCCAGAAGGAGGGAGTGCTGGGGAGAGAGGCTGATGAAATCAGCTGGGATGTGTAATTCCAAAATCAGATTCTTGGCTGTACCCGTGCCCTGCTGAAGCGCTCTGAGCAGCCAGAAATCCTGGGAGAGACAATAAAACAGGATTAGAGAAATTGTGTGGTTTGGGGAAGTGACCAAAGCACCAATTTTTCTCAAGAGTGAGGAGGGAGGGAAGCTTAGGAGGAAAACTTCTTTCTGTCAGTGCTGCAAGGAGTTTTTACTGACACAGATCTCCGGGGTTTATTCGCTCTTTGTATTTAAACACTGATAAAGAAGAGTCTGACTCAAAGCCAACTCGCTGTTATTGATCAAGAATATTTTAAACCCTGATTTCCAGCACTGTTAATAGGCCCAGGAATTTACCAGCTGCTCCCATCCCTCGTGGCCCTTTGGGGAAAACCCTCAGCTGGTGCAAAGTGAGGAGCATCTCCTCAGGGAGGCTGGGCTGGATTTCAATGGGAACCTGGTCCTGGGTCATCAGAAACACGGTGGATCCACTGTAATCAGCACCATAAAATCCCAGGATGGTTTGGTTAGAAAGGACCTTAAATCCCATCCAGTCCCATCTCCTGGGACCTCCCCCTATCCCGGATTATCCCACCCTGGCCTTGAGCACTTCCAGGGATCCAGGGGCAGCCACAGTTCCTCCCCACCCTCACAGGGAGGAATTCCTTCCCAATATCCCATCTAACCCTGATCTCTGTCAGTTTAATGTCCTTCCCACTTGTCCTGCCCTCTTGGCTCTGTAAAGAGAGCAGGAATTTAATCCTGATTCATTCCAGTGATGGAATGCCAGGATCAAGCTGCGGCTCTTTTGTCTGGGCTGAATTCCTCCTCTGGCCAGCAAATCTTGGATGAGATACAGAGGTGTCAACCCCTGGTCCCTTTTGTACCTTTTCCCTGTCACAGGTGACCCTGCAGTGCACGGGTTCAGGTGGAGGCTGGGATTTTCTTCAGGAGGTTAATTTGGGAAGCCAGGAGAATAAAAACAGACTCAGGATGTGTTGGAAGAGCTGCTGTGGCTCTGCAGATATTCCAGGGCTGTTCCCAGTGTCCCTTCCCTGTGTTCTTGCTGTGCAGGGATGAAGGGCTGGTTTGGGGTGTGGGATGGTCCTGGGGTTCCTGGCCCTGGTTCACATCTCCCGCTGCTGAAACGCTCCTTGGCCATGTCCTTGTGCCCCAAATGGGCTGGGAGGCAGCTCCAGAGGAGGGATAACAGCCCTGGAGAGATGGAGAGCGGGATGGAGACATGGGAGAAAGAAAAAAAAACTTTCCAAAAATGGATTTAACTCCTGCCATCCCACCCCAGTTGCTCCAAGGCCCTGTAATTTATTCATTTTTCTGCAGGATCCATGTCACATCCTCAGGGATCACTGCCAAATTCCCTGCACAGTGATGACTCTGCCTTTGCACAGAGCTGAAGTCCATTAATGAGGGCTGGGCTCCTGGTTTTTTTTCAGACATCATCAGAAATTCGGGATTTTTTGGCTACAGAGCAAATATTTGGAGTCCTTCAAATCCTTCAAAGGGGCAGCAGTGTAATGAAGCTCTGCTGGAAACTTCCTTTGGGGTCCTGAGCAACTTTAATCTAAATTTACAAACAATAAACCTGAGAGGTTTTTGTCTTTCACTGAGATTGGGGTGGCTGTGGAGTTCTATATTTTGGGGGGAGATGCACTCTTGTTTTCTATATATATATAGAAATACATATATACTTCTATAGTTTTATATTTTATGGGGGTAAACTCTTGCTTTCAACTTGAGATCAGGGGCACTTCAGAGCCAGAAGATTTTTGGGGCTGTGAGCTTCAGTTCTATATTTCATGAGTCCTATATTTAGTTAATCCTATGCTTAGTGAGTTCTGTATTTAGTGAGCCCTATATTTAGTCCATATTTTGTCCCACCTGTACTTAATTGGTCTGTAAAATCATCCCCAGGAAGTTCCACTGTCCCAGCCATCCCACCTGTAATTCCCTGACCTGTTAAACCTCACTGTCCTTTGGGGGAGCAATTGTTCCTATGGATCAGGGCTTTTTTCCAGCAGTTTAGGGGTGAAAACTCTTTTATTGCTGTAAGAATTTATCCTCCAGGGCCACCCAGTGCTGCTCCTCAGCAGCATCCCAAGGCCTGGCACCTGAATTACTCTGTGTGAGATTTTTGTCCAATCCATGCAGCTGGGAGGTCAAATTTTCTCCCTGGATAAGGAGAATTTTTGTGTGAAAAGGAGTTTTTTGGAGCTGTGTGAGCAGGGATTCTGTGTAATGAATGCACTGCAGCAGCAGTGACTCCACACTTCTGCTCCATACCTCTGCTGAGCCCAACATTTTCTCACCCTGTGGATGCCAGAGCTGAGGACGGGGATTTATTGATTGCTGGTGCAGCAAAGTGATGTTCAGCCCAGCCAAAGCCATTCAAGGAAAGCTCATTTTGCTGAGCCATGGGGATTTTTCACCTTAAATCTGAGCTCTGTCTGCTGCAAGAAACCTTGGGCAGCATCAAGGAATTCACATAAATAACATTTAAAGTTTTCTTTCTAGCGGTGGGTGAGGAGACCTGGCACAAAGAACTGCTGGGGGAAAAACGGGCAGAAAGGTTGACATGGCAAGTTTTGCATTTTCAAAGTGAACTTGAGTGAGAACATCACACAAATAAAATCAAATCCACGGAGCAAAGAGTCCATGGGAGTTCTCCCACCCATTTCTGTCGCCTTATTCTGATTAACATCCATAGATTTTGCCTCTGGATTGAGGGTCAGCAGAGTCTGGAGGGGACTCTGGTGTCTCTTGGTCTTTTCCTTGTGTGTGCAGTGATTTCCTGCCTTTTCCTGAGGTAAAATCATGGAATTCCAGCTCACAGTTAAATTGTGGTGCACAATTAGCTGCCGTTTCAATAGCAAAATGAACAATTAATGCAATGACATGGGAGTGCTGCCTAATTAAACGATTCTATCGCTTCTAAACATGGATTATTTACATTAATGTGAAAGCACAGCTCGGTGGAACAGCCAAAACCCCCTGAGATTTGTGAATTACTACAGGATAATTCCATTTTAAAGTAAATTTTTAGTATTTTTTTTTTTAAAAGAAAAGGCTTTTCCTGGGCTAAGGAAAGGAGAAGGAGGCACATGTGTGTTCCCACCCTGTTCCAGCTCGTGCCAGCCTGAGCTCTCCTGATCTACATTTTATCTGCAATGCATCAGGAGTTTTTTGGTTTTTTTTAATTTGGCACAATTCCTGTGGCCTGTGCAGAAATGCAGCCTCACCAGGCAGGTGCTGCATTCCCTGTAACCCTTGGACTGCTGCTCCAGGAAAACCAAAGGTTGCATTCCTGAATCCAAAAAACTTTCTGTGCTCAGGTAAATTCAAATTACAACAGCTCTGAGGAGACTGTTGAAATGTAGAAGGATTTTTAAAGATTTATTTTTTAAGGCCAGAATACAATTATTTGTAAGGTGTTTTTTATGCTTAGAAAACTCAATTATTTATTAGATTTTTAAATCCAGAAAATTCGATTATTTTTAAGCCTACAAAACTCAATAGATTTCAAGTTTTTTAAACCTATAAAACTCAATGGTTTTTAATTGTTTAAGCCCAGATAATTGTTTTTCAAGCCCAGATAACTCAGTGCATATGGACAGGTACAGGCTCAGTCTTCCAGGGTCATGGAATTTATGGTCCTGCCAGATTTCCTGGATTTTTTAAGGTTCCTCTTTTATAAATGTTCACAGTCTATCTCTTGCCTTGGCCTCATGTGAGTCTGGTTATTTTGTAGTGCAGAATTAAAAAATAGGTTAAAACAAATTATAAAGAACTCTTGGGTGTATAAAGGGAGAAGTCTTTTGTCTACATCAGTATTTGAGGGGTTTGGACACAAATTATTTTACTTTTTCCATCAAAGGGGACCTTGCTGTACTCAAATCCCCATCAAGCTGCAGGAATTGCAGGCAGGGTTTGGCAGGTGTTGTCTCCTCCCATCCTGTGCCCTGTTTGGGTTCATTTCTCTGAATAAATGGGCAATTTTAGGGCTGTTCCTAAAAACTCTTCAGGTCCAGGTGAGGAAATCAAGGCAGAATCCTGGTTTTTACAGGCAAAAAAAAGGATAAGGGCAGTAAGATTTATCAGCAAAAGCTGCAGTGAGGGGCTGCCTCTGTGGTTTGGTATTTATAATTTGAATTTATTAACTCAGTGAAATAATTAATGAGAAATTTAAATTCATGTGTGAAATCCTGAGGTTTACTGAAAGCTTTTGTTTTTCAACACAAACTGGAGTAGCAAAATCTTCCCTGAGAGTCCCAATCCCCCTCTGTGGCTGATCCTAAAACTCAAAGTCTTTTACAGAAATTCACTAAATTTAGTAAAGGAAGTTTAATTTAAAAGGACCAACCCAAATCCTACAGGAGGCTGGAAAAGCAGGAAAAACTCCTCAAAGTCCTGACCAATGTTGTCTCCCTGTGCTCAAGGTTGGGTGAGTTGCAGGTGGATGAATCTGGAATAAATTGGGTTAATTTAATGGGTTTTGGGTCTACTGCAGGTTTTCAGTGTCAAGGGTGACTTGGAAAATGTTACGGATAATGTGGATCTGTAGAAGGGGGAATATTCCAAAAGGGTGTGAATCCCTCCTGATAAAGATCCTTCACTTGGAGCATCTGAAATGTCCTTTTATGGGCTTTAATTTTTTATATTTTATATTATTCTCATATTTTTAGATGTTATTTATATATATATATATTCTATATATTTATATTTTAAAAATATTTTTCTTGTGTGTCACTGGTGACCAACAATGACAGTGTTATCTCCAAAAATGCCACTTTGGGAAGAAGCAATTCCCATGAAAACATCCCGTGGTCTCCTTCCACCTGCAGCTCCTTGATCTTCCCAATTCTTCAGCATCTCAAAGCCAAACTGGAATTAATGGTAAAGAATCCTGAAGAACAAAACCATTTAAGATTATGAAGATGTATAACAGTATGATGTATTTAAAAATGTGCTTTTTGCACACTTAACATTTTTCCTGACTGGAAGCCTTAATGTCTGATTGAAGGTTGTTCATGAGGCATCTCTGGAGATGGAAGAAACAATAAAAGTGATTTAACAAGAAGGGAAAAAAAGGAAAGGCAGCAATAAATTTGAACATTGTCTGGGTTTCAGCTGCCATAGATTGTGGGGATAATGGCACATTAATGCACAAATCAATAGCCGGAATTAAAGCCAGTTCCCAGTCAGGCTCCTCACAGCTCTGCCAACCTTAACCCTGTTTTTTCTCTCCTGGAGAAGGAGTGAACAGTGTGGACGTGAAGAGTTTTGGATATGCTGCTGGTGTGGAATCTTGCAGAGAGCAGCTAATCCTGTTTTCCTGGGAATTCTGTCAGGAATGAAGCAGGAACTGTCACCCTTTGCTCAGAGCCTTTGCTGGGAATTTTGCAGCTCAATTTTGGGGCTGGCAACAGAGAATCCTCTGACCCTCCCTGGATCCCATGGAACAGGCCAGGGAGCAGCTGGAATGGGAGCAGAGCTGTTAATGCCTGGCCTGCCATCCCCTCCAAGCTGGGCAGGTTCATTTGGGGCCAGGAGGGCCAATTTTGGGGACACGGCTCATCAAGGCTCGGCTGCTTAACGGGTTGTGACTGAAGCGCTGCTCTGCTCCGTCCCTGAGCGTGAGCACAGGAGAAGTGAGGGCCCAGACAGAGGAGGATGATGCTGAGCTTTGTCTGCCCTTCAGCACCAAACCAGCACAGGCAGCTGTGAAATGTCTGTCAGGGGTTGTTGCACAAAACTTGGCTCTGGGATCCGCAGGTTTTGTCATGGCATCCTAAAAAATACGAATTAAACCTTTGGGGAACCTGGTCTTGAATGCATGAGTTCCTTTCAAATGTCTGTCTCGTGTTAAAGCCAGGCTGGGTGGGCTTGGAGCAGCCTGGGACAGTGGGAGCTGGCTCATGGCAGGGGTGGCTGGGATTTAAGGTCCCTTCCCACCCAAACTGCTCCATGTTCCACATTCAGGCTTTTGGAGATGCATCAGTGCCTGGAATTGGATCCCAAAAGGGTCATCCTGGTTCAGGCACAGCTCATTTCTCCCTCTCCATCTCCTGAGAGGCTCAGGATGGGTGACCTGGGCAGCCCTGGGACCTGGTACCAATTTGGCTTCTGCTTCCAGAGTTTCACAGAATCCTGGAATTGGGTTGGAAGGGAAATTAAATCCCATCCAGTGCCGCCCCTGCCATGGGCAGGGACAGCTCCCACTATCCCAGATTAACCCAGCCTGGCCTTGGGCACTTCCAGGGATCCAGGGGCAGCCACAGCTGCTCTGGGAATTCCATCCCAGCCCCTCCCCACCCTTCCAGCCCGGAATTCCTTCCTGAAATCCCATCCATCCCTGCCCTCTGGCAGTGGGAAGCCATTCCCTGTGTCCTGTCCCTCCATCCCTTGTCCAAAGTCTCTTTCCATCCTTTTTCTTCCTGAGCCCCCTGTCCTGCCCCCACCTGGCTCCTGTCCCTTACCTTGGCAAGGAAAGAAACCCCAAATCAGCTGGGGAAATCCAGATCCCTCCCTGCCACAAACCAGAGCTCCACTTATTCCTATTTTTCAGTCTCCCTACCACAAAAACTACTTTTGCTCCACTCTTCACTCAATTTTTTTGGAGTTCCCCATGGAATTCTGTCCCTCTGTGCTGATCTGGCTCCTGCTCTGCCAGAGCTCCCCCAGCTTCATCTGCTCCTGCCCTGGGACTCTCAGGTTTCAGTTTTATTTCAGTTTGTCCCTTTGGCTGCAGGAAGAGCTGGGCTGGTGGCAGTAGATGGCACTGTCTCAGTCCTGCTCAGCCTAGGCTGGGTGTGCAGGGGCTGGAGCCACCATCGGGGTGGAGGAGCTGGGAAAGGGGTGCAGGTGATGGAAAAGGGGTTCAGGTGCTGAGAAAAGGGGTGGAGGCGATGGAAGGGGGGCTCAGGTGCTAGGAAAAAGGGTGCAGGTGCTGGAAAAGGGGTGGAGGTGATGGGAAAGGGGTGCAGGTGATGGAAAAGGGCTTCAGGTGGGCTCTGTGAGGCTGCCCAGGACTGATCCCCTCGGCCCCACACGAGCCTTTGCCCCTCTGGGCTCTGCCAGGGAGTTCAGCCCCAGCTCAGGATAGGGCTTGTGGTTCCTGCAGCACTTCCTCACTCTCCTTTCCCCACAGCTGCCATGGAATTGCAGCAGGATATGATCCTGGAGATTTGCATTGTGCTGTTTCAAGCTTTTTTGCCCTTTGTCCCGTTCTGTTGTTTTGCTTCCACAGAATAAATAAATAAATAAATAACGCCTCTCTTTCTTTCCCTTTATCCTCATAAACATATTCCAACTCCCTCCCCTGTGGACTGCCCTTCAACCTACCAGATTTTCTTTTTGTTGTTTATTAATATCAACCCCTGTAAATGCACTTTTGCAGCTGGTACAACCCCCTCAGCACATGTTGGACATCCAGACTTCTTCCTGCACTTATCCTGAATTTATTCCCAGCCATGGGCACGTGGAGCTGAAAAAACTCCATGGTGAATTTGGAAGTGTGAGGAATTCACCAGTAGGGTCTGATCTCCCAAAACTCCAATTAAGCATCGCTGGTATTGATAGAGGAAAAGCTGATCATCAAAGGGATGGCTGGTGAAACTGGAATTCTTGTTTCATCCTTTAAAAACCTCTCAGAGGTTTTCAGTTGTGTCTTTACACTGAGTTTTTATTTGTTTTTTATAGAAAAGGAGCTCTTGAGGGAATTAGAAATCATTATTTCCAGCAGCAGGTTTGTCCATTGTCTCCTTGTGAAAAATCTGCAAACTGGGAGAAATCTCCTTCTCCTGCTGAATTCCAGAGATTTCAGATAAAAAGTAAAAACTTTAAATATTGTTGTAATTTTTTTTGTAGCATTTTATTTTCTTTTAATAGGAAACCCAGGATTAGGGACTTCCTGAAGGTAGAAACAGTGACTGGCAAGGATCTCTCAGCTGAGGCAAACTAGCACCAGTGAAACATTTTTTACTGGGAGGGGAGAGAATTTCACGGGGGATTTGTCACTTATTTTGGAGTTTATTTGCACACTTTTAAGGGGGAGCCATAAAAAAATTCCACTGGAAGATTAAAAAGCTGAAGGAAGTGGAAATGAAGCCAAATTCTGCACTTTGGAAGGAGATAATCTGCAATCATCTGGCCTGGGGATGGGAATTTAGTTAATGGGAACACATTGGCTTTGTCCCTGAGTGACAGCGACCTTCAGGGACAGGGGACAGCCATGTCCACGGGTTTTATCAGCACTTCCCGAGCTGCTTTCCCTACCCAGCAATTCCAGGAGAGTCCTGGAATGCTCTGGGAATATTCAATGTGGAGCTGGATGGAATTTCAATCACCACAGAGGAGAATTTGGGATCAGGGTGCTGCGCTTAGGGGATGATTCTGTGGATTTTATTCTTCTCTAACTACCCAGTAAAACCAAAAATGCTGTGTTTGTGCAGGAATAGAAAATTATGATTTGTGCAGGAGCTTGTTGTGAAGTTACCTCAAAGCAAGGTGGGATTTGAATGTAACAGCAGAGTTATCCCAGAGGGGATCTGGGCAAAGAGCTGTTCCCAGCATTTTAAGGGATGGATTTGGGAATGATGCTGAGTGAAATTCCAGTCCTCTCCACTTCTTTTGTGCTTATTTTGTTGAAATGACAATTTAAAATCCCTTTTTGAACATTGACAGTTCTATTATTCCAATTATTCCCAATTTAGAGCTTGCTTTGTCCAGCTTCCATTCTCCTCCCCCTGAAAAATACTTGAAAACAATTCTAATATCTCTTTTTTTGACCTAAGATCATGAAATGTTTGTAAAAGGTGATGTGCGAGTGTCAGGGATGCAGCAAATCTCCAGATTTCCTCCACCAGCTCTTGGCCAGCTCCTGCTTCCCTCACACCTTTTGCATTATTGATAATAAAAGCTCAGCCACCCAGTATTAAAACCAGCAAGAAAGGGAGGTTTAATTGCAGAAAGGTCAGAGTCAGCTGAAAATAAATGTGACTTTACAGCTTCCAAAGGCAATTCCAGCCTCCTGCTCCCCCATCTGCCACCCCAGCCCTGCACAGAGCGAGCACAGTTCAGGATTTTGTCACGGATTTGGGGGGAAGAACACAGTCTGAAGAGATTGTCTTGTAAAAAAATAAAATAAAATCATTAAATACAGCAATTTAGTATTAAAAAAAAAAAAAAGTTCAGGATTCTGGGAGATTTTCCCCACTCTGCTGAATGCTGGCTTTGCCTGGAAGCTTCAGCACTTGGAGTTTTGCCTGGCTGAAATCCCAGCCCTGTTTGAGAGCTGACAAAACAATACCTGTTAACCATTAGAAATGGGCTTGTTTGCTGGGAAACAGAGAAGATTCCTTAAAAATCATTGAAAAACTGTCATGGCTGCCTTAGGGGGTTGTGTGGTGGAGAATTCCATGCCCAGAAATGAAGTGGAAACCTGTCCTTGATAATTAAATCCTGGGATGGGGTCGGCTCAGAGGGACCTGCTGCCCATCCCTGGCAGTTTGCAGCAGGGAATGAACATTCATGGAATCTGGGAATGGTTTGGGTTGGAAGGGACCTAAAAATCATCTTTTTCCACCCCCTTCCATGGGCAGGGACACCTCCCACTATCCCAGGTGGCTCCAAGCCCCATCCAGCCTGGCCTCAGGGATGGGGCAGCCACATTTTCTCTGGGGATTCCCTCCCCACCCTCATACTGGGAATTCCTTCCCAATATCCCATTAAACCCTGTGCTCTTTCCCATTAAAGCCATCCCCCCTCATCCTGTCACTGTTTAATGCTACATTGCTGAACATAATGCAACAAAATTTCTTTAAATTCCGGAATATTTGTTTTGACCTGAGCCCTTTCTTGGGCTCTGATGGGATTTTCCAGCTGTGTCTGGGCTCTCTCCTGAGGCCAAACCCTGCAGGTTACAGGGGAGGAGCCCCTTCCTTCCCTGGCTCTGTTCCCTTCAGTAAATTCAAGTTTTCCCACCAGATTTGAGGGGAGTTTTGGGGAGTTATTTCACTTTTAAACTCCCCCCTCCAGAGGGTACAGAGAGATTTTTCAAGGCTGCTCTGCTCAGTAACTTTTGGTGCTCTGCCCTCCCTTGGAAGTGTTTGCACCTCTAAGAACTGAATTCCTTTTTTCCTCCCTCTGCCCGACTTCTTTTGCTTTCAGGGGAAATGTTTCAATTCCCTGTGCATCTTTGAAAATCAACTTTTAAAGGGTTTGATGGCAAGCAGGGAGAGGTGATCTCTGCAGCTCATTCTGTTGTTTTACACAACTTTACCTGCTTAAATATAAAATATAACCCAGGAACTGCCATGGGGATGGGTTTGCCTTGAGAAATACAAAATCATTTACTTCATCCTCATTGAGGACCAACCTCTGGCCTGTTTGAGTTGCTGTAAGAACATTCCAGGGGAGTAAAAAACAGTTTTAAGGATATATCCTCCAGTGGCTGATGAGCTTTAAAAGTCTTTTCTCACTGACTCTTCACGTTTACATTGATCTCAGAAATTCCATTTATTGCTTATATTTATTATTAGCAGGAAAGACAGAAATTTGCTCCCTGTGTTAAATCAGTGTAGAATTTGAGGAATGATTTTGTGAATTTCTGCTTTTTGCAGCCAATACCACAAATCCGAGGAAATTAAAGATCTCCAGGGCTGTGGACGATATCAGAGAAACAAAACAAAGTCTTTAAGCTTGGGAACAAAAAGAGCAGGAATTTCTTGTTTTCCTTCTTTGCTCTCATCAGTCAGTGAGGGGACATGGGAGCAGAG
This sequence comes from Cyanistes caeruleus, assembly GCF_971803275.1. Lineage (NCBI taxonomy): Eukaryota > Metazoa > Chordata > Aves > Passeriformes > Paridae > Cyanistes > Cyanistes caeruleus. The sequence goes on along the minus strand of NC_141729.1, from coordinate 2,308,723 downwards.
CAGAGCTCTGCAGAGATCACAAAAACCCTGCTGGTTTTATAGACCTGAGCAAGCATTGACCATCACAACAATAACTCAATTAACGCACATGTTAATGGCGCTTGGGTTTCGGAGCCATGAGGAGCACAGGAGGAGACGAAAGCTTTTAAAAATTCATGAGGAGCCAGAGCTGCAGGAGCAGATTTTGCTGATGAGGAGGAAAAGCAGAGTCACTCGTTGGTGTCCTGTGAGCTGGGGCTGTGTCCTCACAGAGGATTTGTTACGTGAGCCACAAATTGTTTCTCTATCCCAGCACAGGCTCATTAATCATGCATTAGCCCTCGTTAAATTCCTTTAACTAAATATTGTTCTGGGTGCTGCTGCTGCCCCAGATGTCCTGTGGGAAATCTGCTTTGCCCTAACCCTTCGATTAATTGGGTGATTCTGCCAGATTACCCATCCAGGGTAATTAGGAGGGTAAAACACAATTTTCCTGCTCCTGAGCTCCAGGGAGGGTTTGGGTTGGGAAGTTCAAGGCTCATGTGGGGGAGGGACAGATCCTGATCCTCCCACTCCCTGGTTTGAGAAATGTGGGATGCAGAACATCTCAGCTGCAGCAAAATCCTGTGATCACCGAGTACAGGAGTGGCTTTAGACAAAATCCTTTTTGTTTGGGCATTTCTAGAAGGACCAGCGTGGTTTGGAAGATGAGATCCACAGATGGTCCTTGTCAGGACGAGCCACTTAAGACAATTAAAGCAGGATTTGCAAAAGCAGCTCAATTATGGTATTTTTCCCCCTGGAGAGGCACCAGACTGATTTATTTCCTTGCATCATCTGAAAAAACAGAATATCACTCTCCCCAAATAATAATTAGAATCTGCAGTGCCTCAGTGTGGGAGGAATTCTCAGGCAGCTTTGCTGATGTCTGGACAATCCTGGGGTTCAACGTCACAATGAGACCCCCAGAGGGGATCTGAGGCAGGAATATGGCTCTGGAAGTTCAGAACCCATGGGGTGGGACAAGGTGGGTTCATCACCAGGTTTTGGTCCAATTTCACCTTTCTGTGTCAGACAAGTGATGATGCAGCACTTCTCTCCTCCTGGTGGAATAAATTCCCTCCATAAGGGATTCTGCCCTCGATAATAAATTGGGAAGATGCATTAGGGAGGGAAGAGATGGATTTCTCAGGTTTTAAGCAGAGTTGTCTCCTTCAGAACTTGGTGTTGTGCTCTGGGTTAAGTCCCCATGGAACAAATGATCCCCAAAAGTCCCAATTCAGGAAAAATCCTGGTGGTGTTTTAAACAAAGGCTGGAATGTGGGAAAGGGGAGGAGACAGTGAGTACAAAAACTTTCTCAATTCCTTTTCCTTGAACATCTCTCTGTCGTTTTCATTCTGACTGATGTGGTGATACGGAACTCTAGCGACAGAAAATGTTGTTTACAGGGTGGTTGTTTCCAGAATTTATCCAATTGCCACTTGGCAAAACACAAATGACAAGTCCTCAGCAATTCCATCTTATTATAATAGAAACAACAACCCAAAGACACATTTCACCATACCCAGTTGTACTAAAAAATGGAATTTAGAAAGATTAACTCCCCAGCTGAGTCAGGCTGTGAGAGATCAATGCCTGGAAAGATGTTTCTGTCATTACTTTTCAGCTCAATAACGTACTCACACTTCGTGTTCCCCATGTGCTCATTCCAACAATTATTAATTTTGACTTACAGCCAATTAATTTCTAATTCCATTGGACTGAGTGGGGTTGCAGAAATGCTGTTACTGCCCATTTCAGTGAATGCTACAATTTACTTTTTCCTAGACAAACACTCATTATTCTCAGCATTTAATCCTGTGAAATATTGATATGAAATACTCTGAACAATTATTCCAGCTCCTCCAGTCCTGGCAGCTGCTTCCCATATTTTCCAAATGTTATTTTGGGGGTTGTTGCTTCAGTAAGTTCAGAATTCAGAAAGCTTTGGGTGGAGTTGAACAGAAATTTTATTTCAAATTGGGTTTTATAAAAATTATAAAAATTTTCCATCCCCCATGTCTCAAAACATGTCACTCACTGAAATTTGACTTTTAAAACACCAAAGAGCATCGTTGTGGGGAGGAACAGGATGTTTTGGAGAAGGGAGGCTTTGAAGGAAGTATTTTCCTTGTTATTTGAAAGGAAAACACCAAAAAAAAAAAGTGATGGTTTGTTGTTTTTTTTCTGGAAAAAAAAAGGATTTGCTTGGTTATCTGAAATAAAAAACACAAGAAGAAAGTGGGTTTGAGGCACTCCAAGATCAGAAAGGTCCAGAATTTCTTCTCCAGGCTGGGTTATTTTTCCATTTCATTGGGATTTGGCTTGTTTGAGGTGACGGGGGTGGTAAAGTTGGGAGTGTCAGGAGCGTCCTGAGGACTTGGGGTCAAGGTTGCTTTGTAACACTATGAAGGGCTTTGGGGGCAGCCAAAAGTTCTGGGTCTGTCCATTCCTGCAGGCTCAGCTGGATAAGAATGCAGGAACATTCTGCTACCTTAATTAACACTTGGATTAATGAGGTTTTCCAGAGCAGCTGTGGCTGCCCCTAGATCCCTGGAAGTGCCCAAGGCCAGATTGGAGCACGCTGGGACAGTGGGAAGGGTCCCTGTGCAGGGCAGGGCTGGAAAAAGCTGCTTTTCAGCTCCTTTTCATCACCAACTGCTTCATGTTCCTATGAATCCTCATTTTCAATCAAAGCCTGCTCTGCAGTTTAAGTTCCAGAGGAAATGCTGCTTTTAGTCTCGACATTTGGAGGGAATCATTGGAGAAACTCAGCGTTATCCATAAAACCCCAGCCCCTGGGGGCTGTTTCTGCATCAGCTCCAGCCTGGGGCCAGGCATTTCTGGCTCTCTCCAAACCTTACTCCAGCACCTCTGTCCAGGATAAAATGAAACCCTGCTGAACCCCACAGGGAAGGGATTATTTGGGTCAAGATGCTGAGGCAGAACTGAGGCAGGCCCAAGGTTTTTCCCTAAGACTCTGGTTGGGTTTTTTGTTTCAATCGAAAGGTTTGGAGTTCTCCAATGGAAAAGCAATCTTTGGGGAAGTTAATTAAAGCACAGGACTTTTTATGGCTGACAGGGATGAGGTTGGGGCTGCCTTTGATTTCCCATCCCGAGGGATCCAATGCCCATTCAGGCCTGAGCAATCCTGGTCCTGCTGCTGCTGTTGGGAAATGCTTCCCATCCTTTGCTTTATCCTCTGGGTTTTTCCTTCAAAAGGGCTGTGGCAAATGTTTTTTCCAAGTGCACTGTGGGGACAAACCCAAGCCTAGGGAGTTTTTCCCCTTTCCCTGCTCAGACAAGGAGCTCCCTGGGGGTGTGAGCAAATCCAGCACTGATCCTCCTCCTCCTGAGTTTGGAATAGCAAAACATTTTTGCCACAATGATTCCTGATCTTCCAAACCCTCAGGACTCATTCCTTGGATGTGGAGTGTGAGGAAAAAAAGCCAGCACCAAACTTGTGGGTTTTTTTCTAATGGCTTCATTTTCTGATGCTTTTTAGATGAATAATAAATATTAAAAAAACATTTCCCACCCTCCATTGTGTTGGAGGGTGGTATTTTGGGAAAGAGCACTGGAAGATGATCCCTGTCTCATCCCACTCCCTGCACACCTGGGTGCTGGAATTACAGGTACAGGACAGTCCTTGTTGTTATGAATCCAACACCCCCATATCCTCTCACGTGTTTTCTGAGCAGTTTTCCAAGGCTTTCCAGAAGAGGTGGAAACAAAGCCAGAGGTTTCCTGAACTCTCCGTCCTTCCCCATGGTTTCCATGGTGAACAGTTTGTGTTTCTCTGGGGAGAAATGTCCCTAAAAGTGACATTATTGTGTCCTAATCAGGAGCTTCTTCCAGCTGCAGTGCACAGGCCTTTAATTAACACCATCTTCTTAATCGAAACCTCGGCTTTTGGAGATGTCACCTTGAGGAGCTTGATTGGATTTTACTCTGCTGAGGATGGGATCAATTTCTTCTCCTTGTTGTTGGCTGAGAGGGTTTTTATTAATAACACAAATGGAAACTGCTCTTGGAAGGGCTCCTCCTCGGGTGCATCGGGCTGCTCCTGCCAGCTCTGTGCTCTTGGCTCTGGAGCTGATTTGCTGATGTCTTTGGTGTGTTCTGGACTTGGTTTTCCCTCCATCACTTTCCTCTGCCAGTTCCTGCATTGTAGCTCTTCCCTAAACTCAGAATTGTGGAAATGTGGGATGGTTTGGGTTGGGAGGGATCTTAAATCCCATCCGGCGCCACTCCTGCTATGGCAGGGACAGCTCCCCCTGTCTCAGGCTGCTCCAGCCTGGCCTTGGGCACTTCCAGAGACCCAGGGGCAGCCACAGCTCCCCTGGGAATTCCATCCCAACACCCTCACAGGGAGGAACTTCTTCCACATAACCAATCTAAACCTCCCCTCCTTCAGTTTAAAGACCTTCCCTCTTGTCCTATCACCAGGGAATGGCTTTAAACCCAAAGAGACTCAGTTTAGATGAAATATTGGAATATTGGGAATTCGCCCTTGCAAAAAATCCCTCTCCAGCTTCCTTTAGGTCCAGCAGCTTTCCCTAGACCCCCAAGCCCCTGGATACCACCCAGCATCCCTCACAGCCAGTGCTGTGCGTGCACAGCCCCATCCTGGCAGGGCTGCTTGGCTGTAGAGCTCATTTCACACCAGCCTGAGGTGAGGGGAGATGGAAATCTGCTCCAAGGCCAACCCGTGGGAGCAGCAGGGTCTCCTCGGGTGAGGGGAGAGAGCTGCCCTGCACTAAGTGGCTCTGACACATTGCGTGACTGCTTCTCCCTGCAGCTCCCACTCCTAAAATATTTATGTTCCACAGCGGCAGCCGGCGCTGGCCTCTGGTGGAGCAAAGCTGCTCAGGTAGAAAAGGCGGCTCTCTGGCGAATCCGTGTGGGGATGTTCCACGGGGACACCTGGGGAGTCTCAGGGCTGGGTTATTGATGGCCCAGGTGCTGCTCCCACATCCCCTCGTTAATGCAGCCCCTTCCCAGCCCTCGGGAGCTCAAGGTTCTCATGCTCTGTGTGGGTTGTGTAGGGTAAATCTGCCCTGTCAGCTCTTCTGGGACACTTCTGCTGCAGGGGATGGCAGGGAGCTTTCCTCTTGCTTTCTGTAGTAAAACAGCTTTTGTTTGTGGCTGGGAGATGTGTGAGGAGTGAGCACAGCATGGGCAGTGTCCTCAGGATCCAGGCCTGGAGCAACCTGGGACATGGACAGTGTCCCAAGGATCCAGGCCTGGAGCAACCTGGGACATGGGTGGTGTCCCAGAGATCCAGGCCTGGAGCAATCTGAGCCATGGGTGGTGTCCTCAGGATCCAGGCCTGGAGCAACCTGGGACATGGGTGGTGTCCCAAGGATCCAGGCCTGGAGCGATCTGAGCCATGGGTGGTGTCCCAAGGATCCAGGCCTGGAGCGATCTGAGCCATGGGTGGTGTCCCAAGGATCCAGGCCTGGAGCAATCTGAGCCATGGGTGGTGTCCTCAGGATCCAGGCCTGGAGCAATCTGAGCCATGGGTGGTGTCCTCAGGATCCAGGCCTGGAGCAATCTGAGCCATGGGTGGTGTCCCAAGGATCCAGGCCTGGAGAAACCTGGGACATGGGTGGTGTCCTCAGGATCCAGGCCTGGAGCGATCTGAGCCATGGGTGGTGTCCTCAGGATCCAGGCCTGGAGCGATCTGGGCCATGGGCTGTGTCCCTGCCCATGGAATGGAGCACCTGGAGCTCCCACCCACCCAAACCTGTCCTGACCTGCTGGAGTTTGGCACCCGAACCTCCCCATGCAGCTGTGGCTGTGCCAGGGACAACATCTGCAATAGTGGAGGAGAAATGGGGCAGGTTCAGGTGTCTTCTGGCCAAAACCTGGGGACAAAGTCACTGCAGGAGCTCAGAGTTTGGGAATTGGGGGGCACTGTACAAAAACTGAGGGGCACTGCACAAAAATTGGGAGGCACTGCACAAAAAGAGGTTGCCTGGGACTGGTCTCTCTAATCTCATGGTGGCAGAGCTGGGATTTCTCTGATAAATTTCATTATTTCTCATCCACCAGCAGGAAATTCCAGCTGATTATATCAGGAATTTATTAATTGGATCAGTGATGGAGATGGCTCCTCAGTGGGGAAAGGCAACAGGCTCCCCCAAATCAGAGAAGAGCAAGGATTAATTATCTCCTGGAACCATTTCCTTCTGCTAAAGCAAATGTCAGCTATTGATGAATGTTTTGCTGATGATCTGATCACTGGGAAGGAAAAAAACGCTCCAATGTTTTCTGTATCGATCCAATTAGCATTAGGAAGGGAAAGTTGTGGATGCTGCCATAAATTATCTGATTTATTTGTGATTTGGTTTTGGGGGTGCTGAGCACAGCTTTAGAGATCTGCCCCAAAGGCCAACATTTGATCCTTCACTGATATTTCCATCCAAGAATAAGAATAAATCTATTTTTCCACTGAAGGTTCTGTATTTTTGTTGATGAAATCTTTAATTTTAGTCAGAGATGGGCACAAAATCCGAAGATGCAAGAACCTGATTATGGCAGGAAAAAATCTAACAGTAGCCACAACAGATAGAAAAAAAAATGGATCCTGAACTTCCAGTTTATTCCAGGAGGAGGAAATTGTAGCTTTTCTAATTTTATTTTTTTTTTTACTTCTGCTCAGATGTGGAGCTCTGCACACACCTTTCCCCTGGCAGTGGGGACCATGCTGTGACTAAAATATCAATGTTCACTTGGGCTTTTCCATCTCCTTATCCCAGCTGAGGGCTCATTAAACCAAAGCAAACGCGATCAATCAGATAGAAATGCTAAAATGTGACAAGAAATTCTGTGGGGGGATTCAAACCAGGAATTCCTGGAGGAGCTCTGAGGCACAGGGAGCAAAGGGCTGGATCCAAACTCCCCCTGGATGGCTCAGGTGGGCCTGGAATCTGCAGCAAACTGGAGGCCTTTGGGTCAAATTGGACTTGAAAGGGAAAAAATACAGGTTTAAGCTCCTTTTGTTCTGTTCTCTTTGGCATTTTTGGGAGATCAGCTCTGGCACTCAGATCCTACAGAAGAGACCCAAAATGTGGGGGGTGCTAATTGTCAGAGCTCTTCAAAACAGCTTTAAAAAGGGGGAAAACGACATTAATATTTGGTAATAATAATAATAATAATAATAATAATAATAATAATACATTCATTTTTGTGGTCACCCACATTTCATTTGATTTATTTATAATCCAGGATCACAATGAATTCTCCTATGGAAAATGCAGGAAAATGTTGGATATAGTGCAGATCTAAGTTTGCATTAGGCTGGAATTTTTCAGAGTAATCTACAGGAAATGAATTGGACTTCTAGTGTTTAAATTCTGTTTTAATCTGTCTCATGCTCCATTTCCCCTCTGTTTTCTGGGCATACCAACAACTTCTCCCCCACCTGGCTGCTGCTGGGTTCCAGATCCTGAGCTCAGCCCTTCCCTCTGTCCATAATTCTGCAAAAAGGGATTTTATTCCCTGGCTGAGGGGGCTGGGGGGGGTTTTCATGCTTCCAATCCACTTTTAACAGCCTTTTAGGAGCCCCTCTGGGGTGCCCTGAGCCTCACTTCTCAAAAACCCATTAACAGCATCCCCAGATGGCCCCAGAGAAGGGACTGAAAGTTCAGGGGTCATTTCTACCCTTCCCAAGTCCCTCTGGGGGCATTTTTAAGACAAACAACCCCCCAAAAAGGCAGATATTTCCTAATGGAAATAATGATTTTGCATCTTCGCATTGTTTTTTTCCTTCTCCTTCCCTCAGGTTTTCAAGGCTGCTGATGCACTGGGCTGTTTCTGGTTTCAAAGTGTGGTGGCATCCCAAAGGATGTCCCTGAAGTTCCTTGGGATGATGTTTACCCATGGAAATTGCAAACCTTCAGGCTTTAATAATGCACAGGATTTGTTGCTCTGCAAGGCCCACTGTAATTATGATAATAAATAGCTGTTGTAGATAAAGCACATCCTGGAAATAAATAGGAATTTCAATGTAATTTCATTTTGGCTGGGAAAAGAAACACAACAAAGTGCCAGGGATGTCTTTATCCCTTGGTTTATTTGAGGCCCACGAATAAACAAAGCCATTTTTTTTTTCCAAAAGCATGAAAATTGGAGACACAAATCTTGTCTTTTAACAACTTCAGTGTCACTTTGTCCCAGAAACCTCCACTTTCCATGTAGCAGGCACAGCAGAGATCAGACAACCTTAATTCTTGTTTCTCCATGTGTTGGGTCCCAGCTGTGGGTGAAGCACAGCAGCTGGATTTAATTGGCATTGTGCAATTAAAGGGCTAATTAACACTTTCACTTCCTTTGGATAAAATAGGTGTGGTCTGAGCTCTGCTTATCAATATTAACTTCTACTTAATTCTAATTTAAAGAGCTCCACATCACAGTGAGGAATGATGTGTTTATTACCTATCAGCCTTTCATGAACCCCCCTCAAAAATGCAGAATTATTTTGGGATCAGTGGGGTTTCAAAGGAACCCCTGGATCCCAAGGTCTGGCCCCACAATTCCTTTATTGTGAACCTTTATTGGGAACCTTTCATTTTCCCAAGGATCAGTTTCTCCTCAGATCTCTGCACACAATGCCTGCTGCTGCCATTAGAGGCTTCAGAGCTGCACAAGCCACAGGGACAGGTTTTTCTGGAAGTGTGATAACTCCTGCTGCTCCTTGGGAGAGAGAAAACAACTCCAGGAAATAAACTGAAGGTTTGGAATGGGAATGTAAAATAAAGGCTGATGCTCCCTTGAGGCTTCCGTTCATCATTCCTGATCTTAGGGAATGTTCATCCACGTGGTACAACCTTCATGGAAGCAGTTTGGGTTTGCAGAGTAGAAATTTAAAACCCCTGTAAAGCCTGGAAGAAGGGGAAGGGGGAAGAAGGGAAGGGGGAAGAAGGGAAGGGGGAGCCTTGGATGGATGCTGAAAAAACTGTCTGGGCTGGGGAGGAGCTGCCTCACCTGCTGCACCGACCCTGTTATGCTCCATCCTTTGGGATGACACCACATGTGGAAGCAGAAATAAGCCAGTGGACCAGCAGCCTTGAAAATTTGAGGAAAGAAGGAAAAAAAATGATGCTAAGATGCAAAATCATGGCCTCTGTTAGGAAATTTCTGGGGTTTGGGGGCTGATTTGTCTCAAAATGCTCCCTGGGCTTAGGAAGGGTAGGAATTCAGAGTAGAATTGAGAGAATTTCAGTGTTTGTGGGGCTGGCATCAACTGCAGCTCCCCTGAGAACCAGGGACTGCCCACAGCAGAGCTGGGATGGGATGGGATAAACTGGGAAAGGCCAAGGGTTTGTGTTTCACCGGCAACAGTCAGACCCAGACGGGCTCTGAGCAGCGCCTGCTGCCCCTCTGTGGGGTCAGAGAGGATTCCCACTGCCAGAGAGGAGACATTCGACAAGAATTCCTCTCTGGAAGGTTGTGAGGGGCTGGGATGGAATTCCCAGAGCAGCTGTGGCTGCCCCTGGATCCCTGGAAGGCCAGGCTGGAGCAGCCTGGGACAGTGGGAGGTGTCCTGGCCATGGCAGGGGTGGGATGGGACGGGATTTAAGGTCCATCCCAACCCAAACCACTCCAGGATCCTGTGCTGGCCTGAATTCCCACCACTCTGGGGTCTCTCCTGGCCCAATCCTTGGTTTTCCTCTGCTCTGCTGTGATGGTGGGGATGGGGATGCAGCACTCTGGGAAGTGCTGCAGCTGAATCTGCTTCTGCAAGAAAGACAAATCCTCTGAGACACAAATCAGATCCTGCACAAAATGCTTCCCTGCACCGTGACAATTCTGGATTTATTAATCTATAAATTAACAAGGGAAGGCACCTGTAGAGCAAAGAAAAAAAAGGGGAAAAGCAGACACTTATCTCCCACATTTGTCAGGAACATGCAGATATTGAATTATTCTACTTATCAAACTAATTTCTGTAATAAAAAATAATAATCATCATCATTCAGCAGCCTGTGAGGCTGCTTGATGTCACCTTGGGCATCCTTCAGTTTGCCACTGCTTTAATCCATATTCAGATGATGACAAACAAGACACTGCCCAGAGCTCTCTGTCTCCCTTTTATTGGGATCATTTCCCACAGATAACCATTTATTCCCCAGCTCCTGGCAGGTGTTTTCCCCAATTCCTTTGTGCTGTGCAGGAGAAATGTGAGTTTGAATCCTGGCTCTGGGCACAGATGGAAATCAGGGAATAGAAACCACCCCAGCCAGAATTCCCCATTCTGGCCCCAAGGGAATGACCCAGACAGGGCCAAATTCCCCTTAAAAAGTGGCTCCTGCAAGCACTGGAAGAAATTCGGGCTGTAATTCCATTAAATGGACATTTCCTTCCTGCCTGTTCTGGCTGGAAGCACGAGGAGTGATGGCCCTGGGTGTAGAACACAACTTCAATTTGGGAGCAGCAGAGCTCAGAGCGCTGAGTCAGGGAGGGCTGAGAGGTGGGAAATTCTCTTTTTTCCAGCTGCTTTTCAGCCACATCTGTCACAGGAATGGGGCTCTGCATCTTCTGAGGGGCTAAAAATAAACCAAAATTCCCAAAGCGGGGCTGCCAGAATCCCGAGGTACCACAGCTGGCAGGGACAGAGCAAACTGGGAGCAAAGCTGTAGGATGGCTCAAACCTCTGGTGTAAATTCTAGCCTGGTGAAGGATCAGCCCCACAGCCTGGAGAGCTTGTAATTAATCTTATTATTATATATTATATATATTATACATTATATATGATATATATTATATAATGTATTATGAAATGGAATAATTATATAAATGATATAAATTAAATAAAGATATAAATATAAAAATAGATTTATAAAATATATTTAAATATTTCTATAAATAATATAATATAATATAACATAACATAACATAATATAACATAATATAATATAATATAATATAATATAATATAATATAATATACATATTTATAATATACATATTTATAATAAAATTATATAAATACAATAATTGTATACAGACATATAATAATATATAATTGTTATATAACTAGATATTATATTATATTATTTAATATATAATTAATATATATTATTATGTTTAATGTAATAATATAATATAGAATCATAATATTCTATATATTATATATGTTAATTATATATTATATTATATTATATTATATTATATTATATTATATTATGATTATATATTGTTTTTATGTAAATATAATATATTTATATATAACATATATTAATATATAAATATATATATATAAAATACTATATATATAAAATATATAATATCTAATACATGTTATTATATTTCTACAATATTTACATATTATATATTTATATATTATTATATTTATATAATATTTATACATATTAATATTACATTTATTCTATTTTTCTCCACTTCACTCCTGGAGAACAAAGCCAGGGAGGAACCTGAAGTCCAAGCTCTGCCGTTTGCCCTGGGAGGACTGGCCGTGGTTTATTCACGTGGTTTATTATTCACAGCAGAGGAAATGTCACTGCTGAGGCTGGAGCAGGGCCATTTATTGGTTTCTTTATTGTATTTATTTCTGGGCTATTGCTCTCGCACTCCAGCCTGCCTGACCTTGGCGAGCCTGAGGTGCCCAGGAAAAATGGAATTTTTCTGCCACATCCACAGCATAGCCCCAGAAAATTACCAAGCCCTTCATTAGCAGGAGGGGATGCAAGCTGGAGCCTTCCCTTAATTAGCTCAGTTGTTAAGTGCCTGAGATGGTTTGGAGTGGAGAAAGGAGCAGAGAGCAGGAATTCAAGGGGAAAAGGCACAGAAACGAGCCCTGATCTCCAGGGCAGGGTGGGCAGGACTGCTAGGATGGAGCTTTTCCAATGCTCCACGCTGAGGTGTGAAAAGGGAAAAAACATAAAGCAAATACCTTTAACAACCCTCAGAATCATCAAGTGAGAAATTAGTTTAAAGTGACAGAATAATCTTGACGTGTACAATAAATTATTCCATAAAATGAAGCCCTGGAGGAGCTCTGCTGGTTCTGGTTAATGGTGGCAGAGGAGTTTTGTGCTGTTGGGGTCCTGCAACAGCACCAGAACATGGGCAGAACAATCCAGGCCAAATCTCTTCATCTGCTCTTTGTGCCCCTAAATGAATTGTTTAAAACAAAACATTAATTTGGTAATTATTGCAATGAATGCAGCAGAAAGAATCAGTCCCAGAGGCACTGGGATGTGTTTTAGTGACAGTGGTTTTAGTTTATTTATAAATGAGGTTCTTTACAATGTCTGGAGGCCCAGAGCCTGGAGGAGCTGAAGGGGAGTGGATGCAGAGGGGATTTTGGAAGAAAATCCTGTGGAACCATCTGCAGCCACAGCCTCGGGGCACTGAGCCCACCCCTTGGGCCGGGAAGCATGGGGAGGGTTAAAATTCCTGCTGGAAGTGCAAAACTGAGCTGTGCAGCTGTGCAAAACTATTATACTTCAGTACTCTGAGCCTGGTGATCTTGAACTGTTCTGATTTTCCTTCTTCTCCTGAAAATCTGGGAGGGGGAAGCTGATTCTCCCTTTTTTCCCTGGGCTGGGCTGAGCTGGAAGAGGCTCTGGAGAAAAAGGATTTTGCAGGGCTGGGGCTGCTCCTGAGCCCCTCAGCCCCAGGGAATGCTGCAGCTCCCCTTTTCCCAGCAGGGCTGAGGCTCCTGGAGGGGGTTGCCCCAAAGCCCAGGGCAAAGCAGTGACTGCAGCACCTGCAGCCGCCTCGCGTGTGCAAGGACAAAACTTCTGCAGAGCTGCAGGAATTCCAACCTGGGAGCGGCTCCTTTGAAGAGAAACCTTGGATTTTCTTGTTGATTCTGCAGTTGTCGCACTGGAGGTCGGGGTTTGGTGTTGCCGGCACATTCCGAGGGGATGCTGAGGGTGGCACCCCAAAATAAAAGAAGGTTTCTCCTGCAGGCTCGGCTCTGGCAGGGCCCCTCAGCAGCAGAAATCATTCCATGTACATTCCAGGGAAATTTTACCCACGCAGAGCAGTTTTCTTGCTGATCCCTGCTGCTGTTTGTCGTGTTATTTTTAAATATTCCCGGTGTCATGGCAGTGAGGGAGAAACTGCCTTAATTACTGCAGATAAAATAAATCAGGGGAATCTCATTGCAAATGCAGGGAGTTGAGAGGAGCCCGGCTCCAGCTGAGTCATCCTGCCAATAAGGGCTTCTAAATCTCAGTCCCAGGGAACAGGATGCACATTCAGGCACTTTGGGGAGGCACTGCAGGCTTTGGGATGCTTATGCATCCTCATAGCTGCAGGATCCAGACAGATGATGTCATCCTCTCCTGGATGAGCCTTGCCAAAAGGGAGAGACGTGGAAAGACTTCTGAACGGGTTTTAAGCCTAGTTTTACTTTGTGGTAAGACAGACTCCATCCATCCATCCATCCATCCATCCATCCATCCATCCATCCATCCATCCATCATCCATCCATCCATCCATCATCCATCCATCACGTGTGTGTGTGTGTATCTTTAGAAATCCTATTTGTGAAATGCAGCTGCTGTTAGGAGATCTGTCAGTCCTTGGGTTCAAAGGTGGGGTTTGCTAATTTGAGTGTGCAAATAAATGAACCCAAGGTTGGGGAACTCTGACTGGAGCAGGGGGTTCAGGGATAAGGGAATCTGTGTTCATTCCTGATCCTGGTGCTTGGGGAAGTCACTTTCTTTCTGATTACCTCACTTTTTGTCCTTTCCCTGTCCCTGAGATGTAATAAAACCCCCTGGAGAGCCACCAGTGGTCCTAAACTGTGTCCTTGAGTCCTGGCACTTGTCCTGGCCCCAGCACAGAGAGGTTTCCTGAGCTCTTGCATAATTCAGTTTGTTCTGGGACCAGCTTCGGATGTTTCAGGGGATCAGCCAACAGGAGGGATGATAAATCTGCCATGAGAACGTGTGTTTTAAATCCAACTGAATTTAAGGACCAGGAAAAGCGAGAGAGGATGGAAAACACAAAGGTTGGAGGCAGCTGCTTGTGTCAGAGTCAGAACCAGCTCTCCTGCTTTAGTCAGTGCTGGAGGGGTGAGAGTTCCTGCTGCTCTTGGTAGCAGTGAATTCCAGGAGCCTCCTGCTTTGGGCAACAGCAAATGCCAGCCTGACCACGGCTGGGTCTCATCAAATCACAGAATTAAATTTGGAAAAGCCCTCCCAGACCATGGAGTCTCCCCTGTGCCCAATCCCCACCTCGCCACCTCCAGGAATTCCTGGGACACCTCCAGGGATGGGGATCCAAACCTCCCTGGGCAGTTCCAAGGCCTGACCACCCTTTCCACGAGGAAATTCCTGCTGCTGCCCACCCTGAGCTCCCCTGCCCAGCCTGAGGCCGTTCCCTCTCCTCCTGTCCCTGTTCCCTGGGATAAGATCCCAAATCCCCCCGGCTGTCCCCTCCTGGCAGGGACTTGTGCAGAGCCAGAAATTCCCCGAGTTTTCTTTTCTCCAGGCTCCAGCCCCTTCCCAGCTCCCTTCCCTTCCCTGGATTCACACCAGCCCCTCCATGCCCCTCCTGAATCCACTCTCCTGGAACATCTACAGCTTCTCCTTGCACAGCCACACGTGCATGTCTTCTTGCCTGCTCCTATTTTTTTGTCTTTTTTATGTATTTTTTTTCACTGGTTTGTAAGTGTAAATTGTCACTAAGTGTTTTCAATTTTTTTTTTTTTTCTCTTTAGTTGTTTTTTTTTTTCTTCATTTTCTCCCCTCTCTCTCATGGCTTACAGGAAGTTCCCTCCCATCTGTTCACTCCATATGTTTTGGATGGCATTTTGCACACTGGGTTAGAATGTGGGGATGGTTGGGATGTGGCACTGAAGTTTAAAAAAAAAAACAAAAAACTTTTCTCTTGTCCAAGTGGGGTTTAGATATTAAAAAAAAAAAAAAAAAAAAAAAATGCAAGGGAAAAAGCAAGCTTGGTATTTTTTATGTATCTGATGGAATGGTTTGGGCTGGAATGGATCTTAAATTCCACCCAGTGCCGCCCCTGCCATGGCAGGGACACCTCCCACTGTCCCAGGCTGCTCCAACCCGGCCTTGGGCACTTCCAGGGATCCAGGGGCAGCCACAGCTGCTCTGGGAATTCCATCCCAGCCCCTCCCCACCCTCCCAGCCAGGAATTCCTCCCCAATATCCCACCACAATCTCTCCTGCAGCTCCGGAAGGCTCTCGGGCCCTGTTAATAACCCATTTCAGCTGTGTTAATTGCAGTAATCACCTCTAATAAGTAACTTTTAATGTCTTGTTTTGAGCAGGGGGTGCAGCCTGGTGAATTCTGGTTGTGTCCTGCACCTGCTGCATCCCTCCAGCAGCAGCAGCAGCAGCTTTTTTTCTGCAGTGGAACAAGAAAAACCTCAATCCCCTGCTGCTGCTGCACGGCTCCACCTGCAGCTTTTCCTGTCGCTTTAAAGGAATATTTACCACTTGGTGGGAATTGCTGCTGCCGGTCCCTCTCTGAATCCCCTCTCATCCCAGCCCAGCCTGGGCCTGTTTCTTTGCTCACGTTTTGTTTTGTGCAGCCAAAATCCAGCGTGAGCATTTCCATGTGCTAAAGCACCCGGTGGGGGTTGGATGGAATAGAGGCAGTCCATTAATTATCCTAATTAGCACTGCGGAGCCCTGCCAGGGAACCCTCATGGACTGGGCTGACTCGTGAGTGTCAGTGAGAAATTTGGGGGTTTTGGTGAAATAAAGCCCAGCTTGGGGCCGGGTGCTGCTTCTGCAGGCAGGGTGGGGATTTCTGTTTTAAATTGGGGTCAATTCTCTCATTCTTGGGGTGAGGTGCCACTGGAAGCATAAAGAGGGACAAAATCCTTCTGGGCACCCCAAACCAGGCAATGAGAAATGGGAATTTGCCCAGCAAGAAGCCTCATTTGTTCTAAAACAAACAAAAAACCTACTAAAAATGCATTAAGAGTGAAAGCAAATTGTGTTGAACTGGAAATAAGCTTTTCTTCTGTGGGAAGAACATTTGGGGTTGCTAAACCCTGTTCTCCTGCTCTTGTTTGCTGAATGCCACCAGTTCATTTGGAACTCTGTGAAACAGAAGTAGAAAACAGTCTCCAGAATGACTTTTAAAATTAATCTGTATAACAGAAACATAAAAATAATCTGCATATTCTCTCACTTAAGCACATTTCTTCAGACCCACAGCCTGTCTCTGGCTGGGAAGGGTGTGATTACATCTTTAAATCTCTTTATTCTCCACCAGGATATCTTTTCCCCCCCATTTAGAAACCCCACCCATCTCTCTGCAGTATCTGCAGCGTGAATTAGAGAGTCCATGGGGACATCTAGGTCAGCATGAGCAGATCTGACATCAGCCTGCAGATGATGCCCATGACCAGCAGCGCTGCAGTTGTTTTTCCTTCCTCCTCCTCTTTGTACCAGGAAAGAAAAAAAAAACCAAAACCCAAGCCCTGATTGTCAGATGGCAATTCCAAAATCCCAGTTCTGAGGAGACTTTGCAGGCAGCCCAAGGCCGCTCGCTGCACCAGAAAAGCTGCCCTGGCTCCCGGGGGGGTGGGAGAGCTGCAAAGGTGGATGGGGAAGGCAGAAGCCCCTGAGGCTGAGAAGGAGGATGATCCTTCAGGGGTGGGAGAGGAAGGAGATAGGAGCTGAGGATGATGAAGAGGAGGAAGAACAAAGCTGATAACTCAGTGGTGAAAGAGGAGGGAGGTGGGAGCTGAGGATGATGAAGATGATGCAGAGAGGATGAGCAAAGAGGATAATCAGAATTTTTAGCAACAGAACAAGGTGAGGCTCAGAGTTTTGGGGCTTTGCCACCACTGGAGATTCTCCACCAGCTCCAGCACTGCTCTGTGTCCTTCCAGCACAGAGTTTGCCCTGAATCCCTAAATCTGCACCAATCCTGCTTCTGTCTCCTCGCTGCCAAGGAGGCCCTGCCCACATCTGAATTTTCTTTTCCTCCCAGATCTGTATATTAAGATATAGTCTGAATTCCTGAATTCCCCATTTTCTGTACTTTCCCCACCTCAGGGACTGTCTCCTGCCTCCCTGTGCTATTTTTGCAGCACTCCAATTGTTTCGGTCCCAATGGAATTCCAGCTGATGTATCCTGGGGTAAAGCTAAACTCCAGTGCCCAACTCCAGGACCAATTATCCAATTATCCATGGGTGTAATTCCCTAGAATTCACCTGAATTCCCCACACCTTACTGCCTCAGGCCCCAGAGATGCAAACAAAAGGGAGCTGGGGGCAGCAAACTTGGGGGAAATCCCTTCATTCCCTGCAGCTGGAATTGGGAGATGAACCCCAATGTGCAAATGGACCAAACTTATAAAAGTGGGAAACCCATGACCTGCTGTCCATTTTGGGTGGGTTTTGTCTGCCCGAAATGCACCTGAAGAACCTTCAATAAATAGAAATGCTTTTTATTCCCTGATTTTTGTCTGCTTTTAGGGAGACCCAAAAGGCATCGGCAGAGCCCAGCTGGGCTGGGACTGTGGGTAAAGAAATAAACCACATCTCCAGGAATAAACCACACCCTCAGGAATAAACCACACCTCCAGGAATAAACCACACCCTCAGGAATAAACCACACCTCCAGGAATAAACCACACCCTCAGGAATAAACCACACCTCCAGGAATAAACCACACCTCCAGGAATAAACCACACCTCCAGGAATACACCACACCCTCAGGAATAAACCAAACTCCCAGGAATTAACCACACCCTCAGGAATAAACCACACCCTCAGGAATAAACCACACCCTCAGCAATAAAACACACCCCGAGGAATAAACCACACCCTCAGGAATAAACCACACCCTCAGCAATAAAACACACCCCGAGGAATAAACCACACCCTCAGGAATAAACCACACCTCCAGGAATAAACCACACCCTCAGGAATAAACCACACCCTCAGGAATAAACCACACCCTCAGCAATAAAACACACCCCGAGGAATAAACCACACCCTCAGGAATAAACCACACCCTCAGCAATAAAACACACCCCGAGGAATAAACCACACCCTCAGGAATAAACCACACCTCCAGGAATAAACCACATCTCCAGGAATAAACCACACCCTCAGGAATAAACCACACCCTCAGGAATAAACCACACTTCCAGGAATAAACCACACCCTCAGGAATAAACCAAACTCCCAGGAATAAACCACACCCTCAGGAATAAACCACACCTCCAGGAATAAACCACACCCTCAAGAATAAACCACACCTCCAGGAATAAACCACACCCTCAGGAATAAACCACACCTCCAGGAATAAACCAAACTCCCAGGAATAAACCAAACATCAATTCTGCTCCAGGAGTATCAAGACAGTCCTGGGAGCATCAACTCAGGCCCAGGAACAAGAATTCTGCCCCAGGAGCATCAATTCTGCCCCAGGAGCATCAATTCTGTCCCAGGAACATCAATTCTGCCCCGGGAACATCAGTCCAGCCCCTCCTGGCCCGGAGGTGGGTCCGGCGCAGCCCGGGGGCAGCAGGAGCTGGGGGTGACATTCCAAAGGTGCCCCAAACGCGCCTCCTGACATTCCAAAGTTACCTGGAGCCGCTTCTGGTCCAGGGCAACCAGGGACCAGCTCACCCTGGGATCTGGAGGGGTTTCATGGACTCCGCCTCCCTCTCCAGTTCACGTTTGGAATTGGAACTGGAGCTGAGGGAGCTGCGGAGAGGAGGAAAAGCCTCTCCCAGATTTCTAGTCCTGCGCTGTGTGGAGCGAGCTGGGACTGGAAATTCGCCCAAAGGAATCCCAGATCCCGGGCAGGCTCCAAGCTGCCCCTTCCTGCTCTGCTTCCCCTCCCAGCTCCGCAGCTGAGCCCTTTTCTTTCAAGAACGGTATAACAGGAGCAGTTTTCCATTGAAAAAATGAGTCTGGGATCCACGGGACTGTTTCCTTGGCTCAGAGGTCACAAGATTCAATGGAAAGCTGCCCGGCGCTGCGGGGGGAGCTGCTCAGAGCACCCCGAGGTGTCTCCAGCATCCTTCACACGGAGCTGGCCGGGGTGGAGTGGAGTCCAGCAGGGAGCGTGGCCACCCCTGGCACATTCCAGACATCCTCATTCCCAGGGGATGCATTCCCAGCACCCTGCAGGGGGAGCAGGGACTGAGAGCACCCACCCGGGGCTGCCCCTGCTCCAGCCCTCCATGGCAGAGTTGAGGCTTTTATGTTTTTATTGCAGCTTTCAGTACGAGGCCCAATTGCATTTCCAGAGCTGAAAATAAATCAGTTTGGAAGATTTTTTTTTTCCCTCTCTGGCCTGAGCCCCTGAGCAGAGAGCCCTGGGAGCTTGAAACTTCTGAAATTGCTTTGAAAATGAGTCCAGAATTAACGCAAAGCAGCGAAACCCCCAGGAGGAAAATGTGACATTAATTTGTGGTTGCGTCACACTCTGATTTTCATCACTGCAGGATTTGGAAGGGGCTGGGAGCTGAAATAAAATAGTGGATGTAAAACTTGGCCTCTGAATTGTGGATTCAAGGACAACATCGAATTGTCTCTCAGCCACTGCCACTTCCAGGCCTTTGGCTGTCACACCAGAGGCAAATCAGCCTGAGTTCCATTCAGCACTAAATAAATTCCTGTTTGAAAGGTTCAGCCGAAGTCTGGGAGATCTGGGCTTGTTTAGGCTGCTGCTTTCAGTTTCATACTTGTCAAAACTTAGCCTTAATAAAGCTGCTGGGAAGGATGACGTGGTTCTGACCTTGAACTCCATTCCTGCTCACAAAGATCTCGGTACCGAGGGTCTCTTTTCCATGGCAGTCGGGTGGATTGATGGGAAAAGGGATAAATTAAAGATCAAAAGGAAAAACAGCGCATCAAAATAAAATAATTGGGAAATTCCAGGATGGTTTGGGTGGGAAGAGACCTGAAATCGCATCAGTGCCACCCTGCCATGGCAGGGACACCTCCCACTGTCCCAGGCTGCTCCAGCCTGGCCTTCCAGGGATCCAGGGGCAGCCACAGCTGCTCTGGGAATTCCATCCCAGCCCCTCACAGGGAGGAATTCCTTCTCAACATCCCATCTAACCCTGCCCTTTCATGTTTAAACCCATTCTCCCTTTTCTCGTCCCTCCATTCCATCTCCAAAATCTCTCTCCACCTTTCCTGTCACTCTTTCAGGCCACAACTAAGTCACCTCCAAGCTTCTCCAGGCTGAACATTCCCAAACCACGCTCTGGATGAAGCATTTGGAAAGGTTCCCAATTCCCTCTGACTTTGGGTGAGGGTTGGGAATGATTCCTCTGGAATACGGATTGTCAGAGCTCCCTGTGCAACCCCAGCCTTCCTTAGCTGAGCAGCTGGATTTATGATTATTTCCTTCTGACAGCATTTTCCCATTTTTCTCAGTCAAGCTGCCATGGCTGCTCTCGTTAGCAGGGCTCCAAGACATGGATTAATTACCCCATGGATTAATTACCCCATGGATTAATTACCCCAGGCCAAGCCCCTGGAGCTGGAATTCCAGGGTATCAATCAGCAGGGCTGAGGATGTTGGCCAAGTTTTGGAAGGGCAGCCCCAGCCCAGGGCATCTGTCCCAGATCCAGAGGCTTCAGGAGCTCTGACTTTCAACCCCTCCTCAGGGATTCCAGAGCCAAGAGCAGAGAAATCCTGTCCTGCCTGAAAATTCCTGTCTGGAACGCCGTGTTCCTTCCACACAAATCCTGTCTCATTAAGGAAGTGAGTGGTGACAACAGCTCCAAACTGCAGCCAGGCCTCGTCTCTGAACCAGTTCTTAGTCCTGACTTTTCTTTTGACAAGCTTGGAAAAGCTCCAGAAACACTTAATTAATTGGCTTCCTTGGAATCTGCAGGATTCCTCAGTGTCCTGAGTTTCTCTTTGGAGCAGCAACAAAGTCCTGAAGGGTCATTTCTTTCCCCAGGGGCTGCGGCAGCTCCCGCTTTATCCAGAGAATTCTGCCTTTTCCACTGGGATTATCCGGACACATCTGAGCTGGGATCACTCAGAGCCGGAGCTCAGGGGCTGCTGAGTCTCTGGAATGGGATCCAGGGAAGCTGAGCCTGCCCTGGGATCCCTGGAAGTGCCCAAGCCCAGCCTGGATGGGATTTGGAGCAGCCTGGGACAGGGGGAGGTGTCCCTGCCCAGGGCAGGGGGGGCACTGGGGGATTTTCAGGTTCTTCCAATCCAAACATTCCAAAATTCTCTGATTTGGTAAAACCATGGAGCTCTTGGTTAACAAAACCACTCGAGCTTTCCTCTGTTTTTCCCACTTTTCCACCCAAGCTCTCCCATCTCTTTAGCACTGTCACTTCTAATCCGATCCCCTGGAGCGTTTATTTTCAGCAGGGTAAATATTGATGTAAATATGATGCACACATGCAAGCCAAAACAGGAAAGGAGCCTAAATTGGGAGGGAATATTTAGGTAGGGACTGGATGTGTAAAGATTTAATGAACATGCAGAATTTGGAATGATTTCTTTCACAGTGAGAGAAATCCAAGTGCACAGCCAGTGCAAAACACTTATTTTGTGGGACCCTGCTCAGAGAGAAAATGATATTCAGCCCTTACTTAGAGCATTTAGAAGGTAAATATTGATTTTTTTTGCCCTGCAGGCCTCACTGTTATTTCTGAAATTTATGACACAGCTGATTCATGAACTTTAAAATATTTTTGTTTGTATTTCAGAATTAACATTTGGCTGTTGGTGGCTGACTCCTAATTAAAATGTTGTCTCTAAATGCCATTAAGAATATTAATAATTAAAGGAACAGCTGGAGTTGCAGTGTAATGAGTTCTAGCAAGGATTTGGCTGCAATGCAGAATGAAGACAATGCAGTGGAGGGGGATCCCTGATTGATATTTTATTCAGAATTTATGTTCATTTCTATCCACAAAACAGACTATTTCACATTAATGCACCCTTGACACCAGAAGGGATTTTTCTCTGTTCTGAGAGAACAAAATGCTGGTTTTATTCGAGAATAAAAACTGGTTTAGAAGGTCTAAAGAAGGTCGGGCTGTGACAATGTGACATCCTTTGGGTGGGGGACACAGCCGCTGGTGCCATTGCTGCGGGGCTGCCGGGGAGGGGAGACACAAAACTGGGCTGAATTAAAGGCTGAGCCCACAGCGAGCCCCTGCTCCGACTGCAGAAATTTCAATTTCAACCTGGAAAACTGCGAGCTGTGCTCAAGGGCAGGGCGTGGTCAGGGGAGAGAATCAGCTGGGAGAGGAATCACTGAGCCCCCGGATGGTTTGGGATGGAGGGGACCTTAAAGATCATCGAGTTCCTATCCCCAGATTAAAACCAAATCATATTTTCAGGCAGTATTAAGGAACTGGAATGATATTTGCAGCCAGTGGTTTGGATTTATAAACCTTTGTCTCCCGCAGCAGAGAGTGATGTTAAATGGGATATTTCTCATGGTATATTTCTCATTTCAGCCAAGGAAAAGCGCCTGAAACTCAGGAATTGGCCGATTTCCACTTTCACACAGGGATGTTGTGGACACACGTGGAATTCTGTACCAGGGCTCATCCATTCCTCGCATTCCCTGCCAGTTTAGGGGGAAATCAGGATCCCACCTCAGATGCGAGCCCAGGAGGCAGCTCTGGGCTGGGGGAAGCAATTCCAGCCCGTTCCCATCCCACAGGTCTCCTTTCCATCATCAAGGGCTCAGGTGGCTCCGTGATTGTGCCTCGGCTGGGCGAAGTTTGCAGCCAAATCGCTGCCAATTAATGGGCTCTGTTAAGTGGCACTGTTGGGAAACATTTCCATTTGTCAGCTGAGTGTCCACGTGCTTTGATTAACGCGGAAAACAAAACAAATATCAGGGCAGAGCATCCCTGCTGCGCTTGCCTGGCTGATTTTTCATCCATCTCCCCTGGAATCAAGTGCCATAAATTTCCCAAGGAGGTAATTGGAATGTTGTTTCCATTTAATCCTGCCATGATTTTTAACCTTGACATGAAGTTTCTTGACGGTGTTTTCCACCCCCACCTTCTCTTTTTTTTTTTTTCCTGTTGGTTTTTCTTAATTGCTTGTCTTGGCAGCAGGACATTTCAGCTGCCCCAGTGCAATCTCCAGTTCCCTCTGGGAACGTTCCAGCAGAGCTTTCTGCAGAGTCAGCCATTCTGAAAATAAAGCAGATCCTGAGGTTGACACGGGAGGAGCGTGCCTGGAGGTCACATTGGAAGGGGTTTTTTTTTGTTCTCTGCATGTAGGAAGGACAAAGTTGCCTTGAAATTCTGAATCCTTCCCTGTGTGCCTTGAAAAGAAAATTATCTTAAAGAATTGCTTGGTTATTTGAGTCTAATTTTTGTTTAAGTGATAATAGGGGATGGTAATAGGGATAGTGATAATAATAACCTTGTGGAATAATCAAATGTTTCACCTTAAATCCTGAATTTTATGTGAAGAAGAAATGCTTTTATCCTATTTGGATACATTAAATCACTCTAGTGAAAATAACCCTTTAATAATGGTGAGCACCCAGGGCTGGCTCCCTGCAGGGGAGGATCATTCCCTCCCATGGGGATAACTCCCTGCCTGGGCCAGATGGTGAAACTCTGAGCTTTGGTTTCCTAGGATTTCCCTCTGCAGGCTCTGCAGATCAGAACTCCTCTGTTGTGTGTTTAACTTAAATACAGTAATAATAAAATCATTATTGAATCCCCAATATTTACCTGCAGATATATCAGCTCCCAAGATTTCCCTGATCTCACAGCAAATAAATCCATCCTTGCACCTCCCTGGGGTTACTGGTTGGAAAATAACTCTCATGCTGGGGTTCCTTTTCCTTTTCCCTTTCCCTCCCCCCTCACTGTAGCTTTTGGGTGGATTTTAGCCATTTTTAGAGCAGCTCCAGAAACCTTTCCAGACATTTCTTTTGTCCAAGAAAATTTCCTGCTGGTATAGGAATTTCCCCCCTTTTCTGACGCCAGCAGCAGCTCGGGGGTTGTTTCATGGATGGCTGCAAAGGTCACACAGGGCCCTGCTGCAGGTCAGCAATTCCCAGGAAAGCTGAGCCTATGGAAAAAATCCTCATGTCCTGGGCCTGCAGGTGAACACAACACCCAGCAGAGCCCAGCTCTGCACTTCTGCCTGGCCAAGGAAAGGATTCCCAAAGGTCAGTGGGAATAGCTCTGAATCCAGCCTGGAGAGCAGTGAGAGCTTCGCTGCTCCTGGCCACATTCACTCACAGTCCTAAAATCCAGGCACAGCCCCAAATTCGCACACAATCCCAAATTCACACTCAACCCCAAATCCAGCCCTTTCCTATCCTCAGTTTAAAGCCTCCAAACATGAGTTTAGTTTAAATAAACCCTTTTTATTTCCCTGTTCCTATAAGTGCCCCAGAAAATCCTGGGATATGGTGGGTGGTGCTTTCCCAAACTGAACCCTCCTCACTGTGGCCAGGTATTCAAAACCATCTAAATGATTAAATACCATATAAATATTCTGATTCATCCCAGCTCCTTTGATTTGGATTTTGTAAGACTTTAGTATTTTGTTTTTGGCTAAAATAGGACACTTCTTCTTACTGTTCACAAAATAATCCCCATACACTTTGAATTATTAATTCTTCTTTGTGTCCTTTCAAGTTCCTTCCTCAAGAAGGGTTGAATATATTTATTTTTCAGGAGGTTCTGTTCCCACCTGCTCAGGGGTTTAATACAAATTCCTTGTCTGGCCTTGCAGATTGCATTAAGCAGTCTGGGGCTGATGGACTCTTTAATAAAGTGAGTATCAGAGGCAGATTTGATAAAAGACATGTCACTGCTAACGATGCTTAACGAAAATAAAAGCTTTGGGGTTTGGTGTCCTGCCCATCCAGTTAAGTGGGATTGTATTTATTGGCCATCAGGCAGGTCCACACAAGCTCAGGCAGAAAATGGAATTTAAGTGTTCCAGTAAAAATAGAAAACAGGCTGGGGGACAAACAGGGATTGTGAAGGGCACATAAATCCATGCAATTATTGCTCCAGTGGGGATGGGCTGGGGGTGGATGTGGCCAGGCAAGGAACAAATGGGTGCTGCAGATATTCCTGAGGCTGGCTGAAGGTTTGATGTGTCACAAAATCCTGGTGTTTCCCCAGTGCTCCTTACCTGATTCTGGGGAAATGTGGATGCTGGACATGGATTTTCCCTCTTCTCCTGAGGTTTTCCTGGCTGAGCAATCCCTGTGACACAGGTCCCTCCTGCAAGCACTTCCACCCTCCAGCAAACCCCAGAGCTTCTCTCTGTGCTCTGCACTGTCCCTGCACAAACAGGAATTGAAATCCATCCACAAAGCACCTCTGAATCTCTCAATCCCTGCGGATGCACAGCACTCTCAAGTACAGAGCAATACTGTGATTTCCAAGAGAAATGGGTTTGTTATTCCATGGGTTTATTCCCTGAGCAGAGACAGCAGAATTCCTTCCCAATATCCCATCCAGCCCTGCCCTCTGGCAGTGGGAGCCATTCCCTGTGTCCTGTCCCTCCATCCCGTGTCCCCAGACCCTCTCCAGGGAATTCTGGAATGGTTTGGGTGGAAAGGGAACTTAAATCCCATCCAGTGCCATGGCAGGGACACGTCCCACTGTCCCAGCCTGTTCCAACCTGGCCTTGGACACCTCCAGGGATCCAGGGGCAGCCCCAGCTCCTCTGGGAATTCCATCCCAGCCTCTCCCCACCCTCCCAGCCAGGGATTCCTTCCCAATATCCCACCTAACCTTGCCATCTAGCAGTGGGAGCCATTCCCTGTGTCCTGTCCCTCCATCCCTTGTCCCCAGCCCCTCTCCAGCTCTCCTGGAGCCCCTCCAGGCCCTGCAAGGGGCTCTGAGCTCTCCCTGGAGCTTCTCCTCTCCAGGGGAACATTCCCAGCTCTCCCAGCCCGGCTCCAGCCCTTCCTGACAGGGATTTGGGTCAGGCCAGCCATGGGTGAGCGCTGCTCCGGGGCTGGGTGGATCTGCAGAGCCCGGCTGGAGTTGTTGGAGGTGCCCTCCTGGGAAAACAAAATGGGAACAGGGATCGCTCCTTCCCAAACCCACAGTGGCAGGAGAGGCAGCACCTCCCACCTCATTTTGGGAGTCAGGCTGGCCCAAGCCCTCAGCTCTTTCCTGAGCCTCCCACTCCCTGCAGGTCCTGAGGTGTGATTTGTACAAAATCTCTGCTCAACCTGTCAAACCCCTTCTGAGCAAAAACCTCAACGTGAGAGACACCCCAAAAATCCCATCCTGCCTTCCCTGAGGAGCTATGAGGCAGAAAGCCAGCAGTGGCTGGATATCCCCACCTTCCCTCACCCTCAGCAGGGCTTCCTCATGGCTTTATTTTGGGTGGAGAGAGGCCCATGAATTTTTTAAACCAATATTGAAGCTTCTCTTCCCCTCTTGCATGCCGCAAGGGGCTCTGCAGATGGGCAGGAGATGCAGATACCGAACTGCTGCTTTTTGATTTTTTTCTTCTCTCCCTCCTCTTTTCCACTTGGGCATAATTTGGAATGTCTTTCACAAACGTCTGTGCTACCAGGCAAGTTTTAAATAAGTGATGAGGAGGCCCCAATCTTCTAATGGTGGCAGTGGTTAAGGAAAAACTCCAAACGTGGGTCAGGGCGGCTTTTAAGGCAAGGAAATGGGACATGAATAAGGAATAGGTAGGAAATGTGATCATTCAAGGGAAACCAAACCCGTGGTGTTGGTGGGAATTGGAGCTCTGCTCATTTTGGTCTCCACTCAAGTTAAATTTAAAGAGTTCTGGGTCAGGTTTTATCCGTGAGAGAGGGAAGTCTGGCTGCTGCTTTGTGGTGTCTGGATGGATTTAGTGATAAATGCAGCATTAAATCCCCCTCCCTTCCCATTCCCCATGGGCTTTGTCCTGCCCAGACCCACAGGAATGAAATTCAGGAATAAAACTACTTTAGGCACAGGGATGTTAGCCCAGGACAAACTGTGGCTCAGAAGCTCCTGAAGGAGGATGCAGCTCACCCAGGCTCCTGATGTGTCCTAAATCCAACTGCTGGACACCCCAAAAACTGGGATCCAATGGTTTTCCTTCATTTTATTTCAGCCAAAAGAGGGGGAGTTGCTCCAGCAGGCTACCTGAGGTTCCCTGTCCTCATTTGCAGCTCTCTTGCTGCCTGTGCTCTGCAGTGGGTGATGAATATTTCAGGATTCTCTTCCATCCGCCTGCAGCACACAGCTGATTCCAGCATGAAAAATTCAACCTCGAGCTGGGCTGGTGGGGACGAGCCAGGCCTGGGCTCCCACGGAGGCTCCTCTTCTCACGAGCAGCAGCACCAGAGGAAACGGCCTCAACTTGTGCCACTTGTGCCATTTTTTAGGGGAAAACTCATGGTGGGAAGGTTTGCCCAGCCCTAGCAGCGGAGCCGCCATTCCCAGAGGGATTTAAATCCTGTGGATGTGGCACTGGCTTGACACTGCTGGGGATGGTTGGACTCGATGGGTTTTGAGGGCTTTTCCAGCCTCAGGGATTTTATAATTTTCCCTCTTTGCCCCTTTTTTGGGGCTGGGCTCTGCAGGGTCCTTGGAGCTCTGTAGGTTCCTGGTTTTCCTTTGCAGGGATCTCTTTGGGGTGGTCAAAGATAATCCCAGCAAGGCAGTAGTTACTGGGTGAGAGCTGTGGACATCAGGGGAGATTGATAAATGTGCTTTAGTGGTGCTCCTGCTCCTTCTTGCTGTTACCACCTCAAATCCACCACCACGGGCCTGTTCCATGGAATCACTGAGTTACTGAGGCTGGAAAACACCTCCAGGGTCTGGCCAAATCCCACCAGGCCCATGACCCACATCCCACCCCAGAGACTGTCACTGCCCAGGGAAGGGAGTGGGGACCCCCCCAGAACAGGGATTAAATGAATCAACCCCCAAAAAAAGGGCTGAGCATCCCCTCTGCAGCCAGAGTGAGGGTGCAGGGATTTGGGACACTCCAAGCTGAATCCCGGGAAACTGAGGCTGGGATGGAGTTCCAGATTCAGGTGAGTGAGCTGAACATGCTGGGGGGGTGGAAAATGCTGGATTCCTATGCAAATCCAGGCCTTGCTCGCAGCTGCCGAGGACTGGGAGTGCTGGAATGTAGGAGGCGCTGCTCCCACCTTGGAAAAGGGATTGTGGCCTTGGGATGTGGCTCCATGAGAAATGTCCCATGGGCAGGGGGCAGTTCCTGCTGTTCCCAGGTGTGTTTGGGGAGGGAAGGTGTCCTGAAGGGTGGGAATCATGTCCTGGAGGGCAGGAATTGTGTCCTGGAGGTGGGAATTGCATCCTGAAGGGAATCGTGTCCAGACCAGTACTCCACTGGGAGACCCCAGCACGAGGAATTCTCTGTTAAATCACCTCATGCTCTGAAGCTCCATCACACTATGGAGCTGGGCAGAAGGGATTTTTGGGGTGACCTAACTGAGAAGCATGGTCAGGAATTCTCAGCAGTGCATCACCATGATGCCTTTCCCACTGCTGGCATCCAGGGATGTGCCTCTCCATGATGGCTGCAAAATGGAACATGGAAAACACATTACTGCAGTGCACTCCAGGACAGGTAAAAATAGATCCCTGCTGTGGAGCAGCTTATCCCTGTCTCCGTGTAAGAACAGCTGTAAAAGGGATGTTTTGTGTGGCTGCAGCCCCAAGCAAACAAACTTGAGCTCCACCCTCACGTGTTCTGGCTGGAAAACTCCTCCGGGCTTACCCAGCACTTTTTTTTTCCCCTGCTGGAGGAACAGTTTTTTGCCTCCATTTCCAAATCCCTGCTGGAATTGTGTAGGGTTTATCATTTCTCGTGTTACATGGGGCTGAACACTCAGATCTGTTTTGTCAGGGTGTGACCCAGGGTCCCCCCTCCTCCCAGGGCTGTGGCTCAGCCCAGCCCCATGGAAACCACTTTCCCTTCCCTAATGGCTCCTGCAGACACATCCATCAATATTTCAGCCTCTACAATTTCACCCTGAGACCTTCTAAAGGCCAGGGCCATGCTTTTTGTGGAATTATTTATGGATCTTGTGTCAGGAGCAGCTTGTTAATCTCTGCCACTTTCCTGAGGGTGGCTTTAGAGGGGTGCAGGGACCCGGAGAAATCTTGTTTTCTCAGCCCCAGAGGAGGGTGAGAAGCATCAGCAATGCCATCCTTGGGAAATTATCATTAAACGGATGATTAATGGCAATTCTCAGCCGTTATTAAAGGAATTCAAGTGGCTGAGGTTCAGGTTTCAGCACAGGGTGGGATTCTTGGGGTGTCTGTGCTGCGCCAGGAGTTGGTTGATGATCCTGGTGGGTCCTTTCCAAGCCAGGATATTCCATGATTCTCTGGTTACTGATAGAATTATTGCTGATATTATTATTACTGATACTATTATTACTGATGTTATTATTACTGGTATTATTATTACTGATACTATTATTAGTGATGCTATTAGCCAGTGGCACAGGCTGGCATGGTTAGAACCAGTTTTTGGCAGCATTGGGCACTGTTCAGCCCAGTTTGATGGCAGACAACCAGCAAGGTGTGAGTTCAGGGACCAGCAGCTGGAAAACCCTCACTGGAAGTTTTCCCTGTGAATTTTCCCAGCAGTGGGTTCACCTTTTATCTGATGATTTATCATCACCTTTTATATGATGATTTATGTGATTTATGATTTATGCATTGCTACAAGGCTACAGAAAATCTGCTGGCACAGGGAAGCAAAATCCTTAATTTCATGTTCCCTGTGACATTAATTATTCACCTGGACAAGGCTTTGGTTAAAACCTGACTTGGTTAGAACTGGCTCTTGCTGTGAGGAGCTCTGAGCCTGCTCTGGCTGTGGAATCACATTTGGTTGGGATCAGATTTTCCCCTGTCTGGTGCCTCCGTGCCGGCAGACCCGACGTTCCCGTGTTCCAGCTGTCGCCGTCCCTGGCCACAGCCCAAGGTCAGGAGATGCTGGCAGTGCAGAATTGATCCCTCAGCCATCTCCTTCCCCAAATCCCATTGCCCTCTAATGGCCAGCACAGAATTTGCACAGCAAGAGTGGACAATTCCGAGGGTGGGAGAGGAATTCTGGAGGAACTCGCTCTGTCGGGATGCTCGGAATTTCCAGAAGTCCCTAAAAAAACCTTCAGGGAGTAGATTGGGTTTGGGGTGCAAAGAGAAAAGGTGTTGATAGCACCATCCTCAGGTGGAGATGAAGGGAAAAGTGGGATGAAGGAAGGCGGAAAATTGGAAAGGGTTATCCCAGAGAGGTTGTGGATTCCCCACCCCTGGAAGTACCCAAGGCCAGGCTGGAGAGGGATGGTGGAAGGTGCTGGGGCTGGAATTGGATCAGCTCCCTTCCAACTCAAGCCATTGCAGGATTCCGTGATTCTGCCAGTTTGGAGGTTGAGAAGAAACAGGAAAAAAGACGTTTTTGTTTTCCTGTGGAGTGAGGGAGGAGTGGAATATTCATTCAAACCAAAAAAACCCAGCAATAAATGGCTTTTTTGGGGAGCTGAGAGCAGGGAAAGGTGCAGTCCATGGCTCCAGCACAGCAAATTCCAGGTAATTTGGAGATCTTTTCCTCCTGCAGTGGAGGCTTTTGAGCAGCAGATGTCACATTTGTACCACACAACTAGAGGTTGTAGCTACACACGGAGTAACCACGGGTGTCCCGCAGAGGAGGGGCTGGAAATCATCACCTCACTCTGGGTGGGAATAAATCAGGTATAAAATTATATATAAATTAGAGAGAAAATCGAGTATTTTTCTGAAGTTTCTACTCCTGGTCACTGAAGGAGGTTTTTTGATCTCAGTGCAGGGCTCACCCTCTGCTCAGCGCTGGGAGGAGTTTGGGTGTGAAGAGGTCAGCACCTGGTTTTCTGCAGGAAAAGGCAGCCCAGGCTCCCGGTTTGCAGCTGAATCTCAGCAGGCAATTAAGAAAAAACAACTCTCTACATTTGCTTCAAATCTCGCTGTCCTTGGAAAATTCTGGAGTGCTCCCAAAGGCTGGAAATGAGTAATAGATTTGAAGGTGGCAGAAAAGCTGTGATGGAACTTCCTGTCAAGCCTCATTATAAAGGAATTCAGCCTTCCAGGCTGACTTGGCAGGTGTCACAACACCTGGGAATGATCTTTTTACTGCAAATTTGGAGTTTTAGGGCCCTGGCAATGTCAGAAATGACCCCACTTCACCCTGTTTTTCCTGTGCTTCATGCTGGGTTTTACAGAACACAACATTTACTTCCTGTTCAGACAGAATTTTAATACAGAAATCTCTGTAAATACATTCATTACAGCTCATAAAAAACAACTTCTGGATTTTTACATCCCAGTCAAACCCAGGTGGAGTTTCCAATCTGTTCCTGGCTTAAATAAAGCAGCAATTATCCAAAGAGGAAGGAGGCTCTACTCTTCCAGCAACATCCATCCTCATCCAGCATAACCTCACTCCTCAAACTGAGGACTGAAGTTCCCTCACATCCATGCTTTGCTGGGAATGGCATCCTCAACAGGGAATTTAAGGACTGTGGAGAGAATCCAGTCCACAGGATTTTCCCAGAACAATTCCCAGTGTATCTCTTTACTTATTCCATGTCCAGCTCAGACCCTGAGGACACAACCTCTCTCCCCAGGGCAGGAAGAGTTTGATTTTCTCCAGGACTTGCACATGAAGGAGAAATCTTTGTGTTGCTGAGGGCAGAGAGGGCTGGAAAAGATCCAGAAATGGAGCAAAAAACAAAACAAAACAAAAAAAACCAAAAAAAAAAACCCCAAAAAAACGAACAAAGTTTGCAATTCCCAAACCTGCAGCAGCCACACTTTCCCTACTCCCCTCAGCTCCGGCCCCAGAGGAGCAGAGGAGGAGCAGCCTCATCCCACAGTGCTGGCCTCGCAGCTGGGGGTGTTCAGCAGCTCTTGTAACTTACTCCCAGTTTACACCTCAGTGTAATTACACCTTCTCCTGGGCAGCAGCTCGATGTCACCACGGAGCTCCTCACTGCCTGAAATCCCAAATCTTTCAAAGCAGCTCTCAGATAGTTCTTAAGGAGAAGAGGGAGATGGTCTGGGATGCCTTTGTCAAAAGTGGAGGAATTGAGGGAGAAATTGTCCCTGGAAACTTCAGGTGCCTCACCCAGCTCTGCTTGGGAAGCCTCAGACTCTGGGATTCATTGGGGGCTTTAAAGCCTGCATGGAAAAAGAGCAGTTAAACCCCAGCAGATTCAAGGAATTGCATCCCAGAGAATTGTCATTCCCACCTGAATTACCTGGGCTGGAGGTGGGGGTTTGCCTTTGGGAAGGGGCACGGGAGGAGCTTTTCTCTCTGGAGCCTGGAACAAAAAGGGTTTCAATGTCACTGGGGATGTCAGAGCAGCTGCAGAACCTCCCCAGCCACCCTCATCCTGCAGCATCTTTCTGCTGGGAATGCTGAGGGTGGAGAGGAATCATCTGTCCATGTGCAACAAAATACAAACACAAGGGGTCCAGGTCTGTTTCAGAAGATACTGAGCTGTTCCCAATATTTAAATATCCATATTTAAGCTGATAGAGTGGGATTTAAATGTGGTTTATAATTGATACATGGGGATATTTTATATTTCTATCTTATATATCTTATATTTTATCCTTTTTATTTTACAGTTTATACTGTCCTGACCCAGTGTTCATGCAGGCAGCACCCTGCAGTTGTGTCACCAGAGTGAAGATGGATTTTACACCCTTGTGGCAGGAGGTTCAAGTGCTGAGATGGTGAATATTTGAAGGCAGGTATTTTCTTTTAATTAGGATGGTTTGGGTTTATGAATGAGAAATAGAACCATTCCTCTGGGTTCTCAGCCTATCTCTGTCATACAGGCACCTGCAGTAGCAAAGTTACTCATCATTTAAATTGTGTTTACACCTGAAATCCTTCTTGGTTTAAACTCCAGCTACTGAGTTGTGCTCCTGATGCCTTGGAGGGCTCCCTGGCTGGTGAGGAATATTTGTGCAGTTTAGGATTACTTGGCCAAAAAGATGACTCCTACTCTTAAAATCTCTGCTTTGAATAGCTGTGATTTTAAATTTTTACTTTAAATCACAGTCAGAAGCTGCAAATATCAATTGGAATCTGATAGGGATGTGGGAAGCTGCAGGGTTGTACTCACAAACTTCTGCTCCGGGTGGGAAGAGCCAGGTTTGGTGGCAGGAATGGGAGGTGGGGGACCTTTGGGCCTCAGGGCAGGCTGGAAAAAAACAGAATATAAAAGAGTTTCCCCCTCTGTGTGCACCATGTGTGCATCCACATGTACCTGGGGAACGTGCAGGCTGGAGCTGGATGAAGAAGTGATTTAAGGGTGCAGGGATGCTGCCCAAGAGAACAGACCCCACCTGGAGCTCAGGGATGTCCCTCTGGGATCAGATGATCCCCAGGGGTCTCTAGGGGTTTGTGATGCAGGGACATTCCCACATTCCCACAAATACTCACACTCTGGTGCTGGGGTTTGTTCTCCTGAGGTGGAGGCACAGGAAGAACTTTCTTATCAATTCCCTGGAACAGGAACAGAACCCTTATCTCACCCCATGGTTATCTCCTTGTGTCCCTGCCCTGCAGGTCACTCGGGGACCCAGAGCACTCCCCATGCCACCATTCCCTTCAGAAATCTGGGAATCTCGTGCTGGCATCCCCAGCACTGTCCCTCCCCTCAGAATTTTGGGAATCTCATGCTGGGATTTTCAGCACTGTCCCCTCAGCATTTGGGGGATCTCATGCAAGTGCAGCCCCTTTGGCTGATGGTTTGAGCCCTGGGGACAGTCCCAGCTGTCCCTTGCTCTCACCTTCTGGGCAGGTGGCACCAGCATGGGCTGCTCTCTGCAGCTCTGCTCCTGATCCACAAAGACCTGGTTGGTGGCTCCAGGTCCCCTCCTGGTCTGGTGGCTGTCAAAGATTTCATATCATGGTCAGTTTCAGTTAACTGAAGAAAAATCCTCATAGCTGAAGCCCTGCTTTACTCCTGCTGCTGTTTTGTACCCACGTCCTTGATTTCTTTCTTCCCTTTATTTGTTTGGGATTATTAAGGATTTATCAAGAGTTCCATTTCCAACTCTTCCATCCCTTCCCAACCATGGGATTTCTAAAACATCTCCACAAGTCTCATGGACTATTTCTTTCCAGAGGTCTAATTCCCTCCACCCCCACTGCAAACTCTGCTTCCACCTCTGCAGGGATTTCCCGGCTTTGGGTGGATGTGGGAAGGATTTACCTCTTATGGAAGCCTCGGAAGTGGGTGAGCAGCACGGCTGCAGCTGCAGTGACAGCCAGGACAGCCAGCACCCCCGCAGCCACAGCGATGCCTGGCAGGGACAGAAACAGCCCTTAAACATCTGGGAAACACTGAGAAGAGGGACAGAAACAGTCCTTAAACATCTGGGAACCACTGACTGAGAAGAGGGACAGAAACAGCCCTTAAACATCTGGGAACCACTGAGAAGAGGGACAGAAACAGTCCTTAAACATCTGGGAACCACTGAGAAGAGGGACAGAAGCAGTCCTTAAACATCTGGGAACCACTGAGAAGAGGGACAGAAACAGCCCTTAAACATCTGGGAACCACTGAGAAGAGGGACAGAAACAGTCCTTAAACATCTGGGAACCACTGGGGGCGGGGACAGGAACTGTTTCTTGAACACCAGGGAAGCCCTGACGGCAGGAACAGAACCAGTTCTCAGAACATCCCAGAACCCCTGAGGCTGGGAGACACCGAACAAGCTCCACCATTATTAAGAAGTTTCCCATCACCACTGATGAAGGGGTTTTATTAATTCTGTTTGTTCTCATTTTATGGCTGCTGCTCCTGCCACAAATGGTGACAGAAAGGGGTGAATTCCTAAATTTTTGCCGTATTTGAAGTCAGTTGTTGCCTGAGCTGTCCTTGGGCTAAACCAACCCTGCCCTTTCGATTCACCCTCAAAGATCCTTCCCTGTCCTTCCTCTCCTCTGTCTCGAGGGCTGCTACCCAGAGGGGGGCACAGACCTTCAAAATGCCCTCATATAAAATTTCTCTCACAATTTTCAACAAAACTACTCTAAAGCCTCAACCAAACCAGAGGTTCAGAGCTAATGATGAGGGTGAAGAGAGGACAAAGTATTCCATATTATAAACGAAATAAAGGTGGTTTTTTTTTTCCCCCTAACATGTGGAAATCTGGACACAAATTATCTTCCCTCAGAGGTGGATCAGTTAAAGACCATGCAAATGATAAATCAACTTGTCCGGCTCCCTCACAGCAAAGCCTCTGGGATCCTGGCTCCACTTTGAAGGGACAGGGAGCTCGTTATTCCAAGAATAAAAAGGAGAAGACTGTTGCTCTCATCTCCAGGGGGAATCAATTGTCAGCTTAGAGAGAAAAACACCTTCTCTAGTCATCCCTGCAGGATTGAGAGGTGCTCAGAAATCCCTGGAGATAGTGTTGGCAAGGAAACGGGCATTTTGGTTGCATTTGAAGACAAGTTTCTTCATGGAAGGGGTTGTCCAGCTCTGGGACAGGCTGGAATTCCCATCCCTGGAATGGCTGGAAATACCTGCGGCTGTGGCAGTTGAGGACACTATTCAGTGCTGCTGCTCACTTGATGAGCTTAAGGATTCCAATTAACAATTGAATGAACCACTCTGGTGCTGGGCTGTTCCCCTGGAGCTCCCCGGCTCCTTCGGGCAGACAAAGCCCCCCAGGGGCTGCACCCAAAAATGGACAGCAGGTCATGGGTTTCCCACTTTTCTAAGTTTGGTCCATTTGCACATTGGGGTTCATCTCCCAATTCCAGCTGCAGGGAATGAAGGGATTTCCCCCAAGTTTGCTGCCCCCAGCTCCCTTTTGTTTGCATCTCTGGGGCCTGAGGCAGTGAGGTGTCCTTGGCTGCCAGGCCTGGAGAGGAATTGCTGTGTCTGCCCAAAGTGGGGAAGCAGCAGCTGCCGCTGGGTGTGGAGTTTGGAGTTCCACACTGAAGAGCTGCAGGGTCACAAATACCTGGGAAATGGAAAAGCTGAAACCCTGAGGCATCACTTCCAGCCAGGAAAGGACAGATTCCAGGGTGCCAGGAAAAGACAGAACAGATTCCAGGGTGCCAGGAAAAGACAGAACAGATTCCAGGGTGCCAGGAAAGGACAGAACAGATTCCAGGGTGCCAGGAAAGGACAGATTCCAGGGTGCCAGGAAAAGACAGAACAGATTCCAGGGTGTCAGGAAAAGACAGAACAGATTCCAGGGTGCCAGGAAAGGACAGAACAGATTCCAGGGTGTCAGGAAAAGACAGAACAGATTCCAGGGTGCCAGGAAAGGACAGATTCCAGCACTTACTGGTGAGGGCTGAGGAGCTGTCACAGTTGGGAGGTGCCCACCCCTCCTCACACTGGCACTGCAGCTCATGGTCACACACCTGGGGAACGTAGAGCAGGGACACCCTCAGCTGGGGACACCAGCAGGGTCACAGAGTTTCTGGGTGAGGATGCTTTTTAATTTCTCCTTTTATCTGGGCTAAAATTTAGCACAAAAAGGAGCAGTTGTGGTTGTTAAAGGGTTGTTAAAGTCCTGATGTCATGCACCTTTTGCTTATGCAGTGAAAGCTGCACTGCAGTTAATCTATTTATCTGTAGGTCTCTGAATGGTCAAATATGAGCAGAATTGTCTTCCTCAAAGCAAAATAAGCTAAAAGGAAAGACCTGTGATACCATGGCTCAGGCACAGGGCCAGACACAGGGGCTGTGTCCACCTCCTGGGCAAAAATATTGATGTTACATCAGGTGAGATATGTTTTCATCAAATTTTTTAAAGTTTCTAACTCCTCAAATTTGACAGATTTGTAGCAGGGACTTAAACCCTGTCAGCAAGGAGGTCTGAGGCTGATCTGCATCGTTTTCTTGGGGTTTTAAAGTGAGAAACATCAAATGCTGGTGTCTTACAGCATGGCCAGAGCACTTGGCAGAGCAGTTGGTGGATCTGAAGACCTCCTCAGCATGGACACACTCCCCGTGGCTGCACACCTGGAACAAGAGCAAACCACGGGGATTTGGAGCTTCCAGGACAGGCAGAGCTTGCACTTTATCCTGTGAGGGGATGGAGAGCAGCAGGAGACACAGAAACAGCTCTGGAAATCCCTCAGACCCCCTTTAGGAGCAGGAGATGAGGGGTTAATTTCAGTTTGGGTGTTTTGTAGAAAAGGGAGTGACAGAGATTGCAGACATCAATCTCTCACCCCTCCCTTGCAGGTAGGAATATTCAGGGAAGAGATTGGAAACAGCACCCAGTGATGAGGAACATCCATTCTGGATATAATTAAATGTAATAACACACTAATGATCCCCTAACCCTTCACACAAAGCTGCGTTTCTGCTGCCACACACCTTTGTGTCAGTGAAGGCAACAAAGCAGCAGCCAAGCCTAAGGAATTTGGAATGCTGCCAGTCCTTGTTTGCTTTGCTGCTAGTTTGGGATAGAAGTTGGGAAAACAGCAGAAATTTGGGGCCCACTCAGCCCTCCCTGTTTAAAATCATCCTTGTGCAAGAGAGGATTATATAAACAAGACTGAAAGAGGGGGAAAAATAAAGGAAAAAATTATTATCCACTCACCATCCCATTCCCACACTTGGTTCCATCCAGGATCATCCCTGGGTCCTCCTCTCCACTCCTGGGGAAACTGCCTTTGCAGGAACTGAAGGACAGCAGGCTCCCATCCCGAGGCATCTCCCTCCCTCCGGAACAGTAGAGTTTTCCACACATTCTGTCTCTGAAAGGAGAACAGGGGCTGTTACACCAGGGACATGGCCCAGCAAACCCCTCTGAGCTGGGCTCTCTTGCAGCCTGAATTCCAAGGAAATGGCTGCACCAGGGAATGCTGGCGTGGGCAGCTTGCTTTGAGCAGGTGACAAGTTCTTAAATCCTGCTGAGCTTATTAGGGAGCACAAATTCATTCACAAAAAAATGAGCATCTAACTGATACTCCTTCACTTCTGAGGTTCAAGTTCCCTATCCCAAAATCCCTGGAGCTCCCTGCACACCCACACACTCATCCTCCCACATCCCTGCACACACCTTTGCTCTTTCACCTTACAACTGAAACCCACTTTTCTCAGAAACGATTTCCTACAGTTTTCACACAGAACAAGGAAGAACACCGGGCTGTGCCACGAAAATAGGGTGTTCCCGGTTTCTGTCTCCTAATCTGTGTAGGAATGGCCCCTCTTCCCAAATCCCAGCGCATTCCATACCCCAGTGCTTACTTTTTCTTGCACGGGAGGTGGGTGCCCCGCTCCTTCCTGCAGTAGCCGAAATACGCCCCCTTCTCGTTCATGTGGTAGCAGGAGGCTGGGCCGTCTGTGGCCTCTGCAGGGGGAAAAGGCAGTGGGATGAGTTTGGGATCTCTGCCTGGGAGAACTGGGAATATTCCACCTCCTTCCTTTGCTTAGCAAACGGCCTTTCCCAGCGACATGGGCATTTCTGGCACTTCAGCCTGGAGCAAGGAAAGCTCCAGGGAGAGCTCAGAGCCT
This sequence comes from Cyanistes caeruleus, assembly GCF_971803275.1. Classification (NCBI taxonomy): domain Eukaryota; kingdom Metazoa; phylum Chordata; class Aves; order Passeriformes; family Paridae; genus Cyanistes; species Cyanistes caeruleus. The sequence goes on along the minus strand of NC_141729.1, from coordinate 2,270,259 downwards.
CTTCCATCCCCAGTTGAGGGGACACAGGGAATGGCTTCCACTGCCAGATGGGATATTGAGAAGGAATTCCTGTCTGTGAGATTGGGGAGGGGCTGGGATGGAATTCCCAGAGCAGCTGTGGCTGCCCCTGGATCCCTGGAAGTGCCCAAAGCCAGGCTGGAGCAGCCTGGGACAGGGGGAGGTGTCCCTGCCATGGCAGGGGTGGCACTGGGTGCAATTTAAGTTCCCTTTCAGCCCAAACTGTTCCCCAGTTTTGGGAAATGCTGCTTTCAGAAGCACCAGACATGCCAAATTTGGCTGTTAAATGGAAGGACAGATATTTCCTCTTCCTCACTGGCTAAAACCACTTCCCCAAGCTATCTCAGGCACATTCTGCAAAAGAGAAATGTGCTCCCCGTTTCCCATTTCTCTGGAAGCACAGAGCACCCCATGCCCTGAGCTCCAGCTCATGAGTTACAGCCATCAACAGTGGCAAATATAAAACTCATCATTAATTATGCTCTTAATTATGCTATGAACCGGAGCTAATTTTTATGGATGGGCTATCCCTGAGGTACAATCTGAGGGTTTGGAGAGGCAGAATTCCCTTCTCTGTCTATCCTGTGGCCAAGGCAAGGAGAGTTTGACGGGTGCAGGGGGTACTCACGGGGCCCGAAGGCATCTTTGCACTGGCTGTCACGGGTGGGACAGGTGCCCATGTAGCAATATCCCTCTCCAAAGCTGCAGGGGTGCCCGTTGACCCGGAATCGATCCTCGGGGCAGCTGGAGGAGAGCCCCGTGCACATCTCAGCCAGGTCACAGTCGTGTTTCACCGCCCGGCACACAGAGCCCGACTTCTTGTACTGAGAGAGGGGGAAAATGCCACACTCAGCACCCAGCTCCTCCACGCTGCTCAAAGACACCCAGCTGAAGGGTTAAAATGGGCAGGGAAATCTCCTCACTCCACAGGCTGTGTGAGGAGCAAGATCCACATCTCACTCCATGCTGGATGTGGCAGCTCACAGGGGTTTTGCCCCGCTGCTTTTATTCCCAGGAGAAAATGGCCAACCAAAGAGCTCATTTCTCCAGGATGATGGAAGACTGGGAGAGCTGATGGTGGTGGTTTGGGATGGAATGGTGGGCAGTGATGGGATCTGAGGGAAAGGCTGGAGCTGTTCCAGGGAGACCCAGGCTGGAGAGCAGGGAAAGGTTGGATTTTGGGAAAAGCTCTTCCCCCAGAGGGAGCTGGCACTGCCCAGGCTGCCCAGGGAATGGGCACAACCCCGGGGCTGCCAGAGCTCCAGGAGTGTTGGGACAGTGCTCCAGGGATGCCCAGAGTGGGATTTTGGGGTGTCTGTGCAGGGCCTGGAGATTAGTGGATCAGTGATCCCACATGTCCTTCCAGCCCAGGACATTCCACGATCCCATGACCGTGCCCTTGTCAGTGCTAGTAAACACTGGGGATCTGTTCTGGTGGAAGGTGAGTTCCTGCTTGATCCCAGCAGGGGTGAGGAGCTGGAGAGGGGAGGGGTCTCACCTGGCAGCTCTCACAGGGGAGGGGAGAGGGTCTCACCTGGCAGCTCTCAAAGGAGGGGAGAGGTCTCACCTGGCAGTTTTCACAGCAGTCCCCATGTGCACAGGCAGCCCCTGAGCTCAGCTTGCAGCTCTCAGGGTCGCAGCACTCGTTCGTGCACTCCTGGGACAGAAGCAGCGGTCAGAGCTGGGGACAGTGACACCTAACCACTGTCCCTGGCTGGGATGGGATCTGGGACCTGCCCTTGGCTTTGCTGGGAAGCACTTTCCCTACAGTGCCTGGATTTGGAGGTGGGAGGTGTGCAGGGAGCTCAGGGTTTGGGCTGAGCAGTGTGGATGGCTGTGTCCCAGCCTTGGTTCCTGCCACCCCTCCTGACTAACCAGGCCTTCACCTTCTCCAGCCCTCAGCAACTTGATAACCACAATTTCTACTTCAGCAAGATCTGTTTCCACCTCAGGGACCACCAGAAAGCAGCTGCTGTCCAGCCTGGACAAAGCCCTCTGCCTTTGCCAAGGATTTTCCCATTCCCAGGTACCTCAGGAGTGCCACAGTCACATTCCTCTCCCTTTTCCACGAATCCGTTCCCGCAGGATGGAGGGGCAATGATGCTGCTCAGCTCTGGGATATTGGTCAGGCACCTGGGCATGTCAGCCAGCATGAACTTCTCAAAGCTCTGGAGGCTGCAGGAGCTGAATTCCTTGGGAATCACGGAGCTGTGATGGGAAAACAGGAGGGTTTATGGTAGGATTGGCATAGGCAAGGAGGAGAAACAATTCTCCCTTTGGGAGAGAATTGGAACACGTGACTGTCCGCACAACTCTTGGGTGTGAACATTTTTCTAAATATACACGGACTAAAGTAGTTTTGGATTGGTTTTTTTGTGGGGTTTGTATCTGGGAATAATTGACAATAGCTTGGCATTTCATCCATTTATTTATTTTATAAATTATAAATTTATTTTATATATAAAATAATAATGTATAATTATAATTTATTTTAATATAAGTTATAAATTTATTTTTTAAAACTATTTGAATGGAATAACCTCACTGGACAAAAACACTGCCCCAGTTTCAACCCCGTTTTTAGCCCCACCTGACAGTGTCTGTCATGATGCAAATGTCGTCACTGCACGAGCAGGCCTCGGTGTCGTGGCTCATACCCAGGTTGTGCCCCATCTCATGGGCCATGGTGGCTGCCACTGCAATCTCGTTCCTGTTGTGGTCCTGGGGAGCCAAGGAAAGCTGTTTGTTATTTGCTTGTGTGTTTTAGAACAAGCAGCAGCAACAGAGAAGACAAAAAACACAGCAGTTTTCCTTCAAGTGGAATTATCCTCGTGATGCACAAGGGCTCACGTGGTGCTCAACCCATCTGTGCATCTATTTGGATTGTATTTTATTATTTAATAAAGGTATTTATAAAGTAGACACCATGGAGGTGTGTATATTGCATGTTTGCTTTCTTTATCCCCTGTACTTCATTTAAAATAAAATTCCAGAATGGTGTGGGTTGGAGGGACCCTTAAATCCCATCCAGTTCCAGGCCAGGGACACCTTCCCCTAATCCCAGGTTGCTCCAAGCCCTGTCCAACCCAGCCTTGGACACTTCCAGAGCTCTGATTGTAAATTTTTACAGCCTAATAATGAACCAGACAACTGAAAATGCCCTAAACCCAACATTATTCACAAAGGTTCTTCACTGGCAGAGTGAAAAACATAGGAATGCCTTTAAAAAATGAAATAAAAATGGATCAGACCTGAATAATACCTGCAGAGTATAAATCACTGCATATGGATTTGAGGAAGGCCAGTCCAATCGTGGTCCCCTCAAAGTCCAGGCCTCTGGAAGGAAGCACAAAGGCACAGGGAGATCAAGACTGTGCCCAGGATGGGGCTCTGAACCCAGGGACCTTTCCAAACCAGGCTGGAGGTTTCATCCCCTCCTCTGGATCTAATAAAATATTTAATTTTAATTTAATTAATTTTAATTTAATTTATTTTTAAGATCCCTACAAATAAAATAAAAACCAAACTGAAGCATTTTTCATTTTGATATTTACTTAAAGTCTGTGGTGATTCATCGGATTTAAATCATCTGTTGGAGTGTGAAGAGCTCCAAATGCAGCAAAGGGCTGGGATGAGTCAGGACCTCTGGACACCAGACACAAAAATGAGGTCAATGCTGTTTTAATTTGGCATTTCCCACATTTTGGGGGAAATTTAATTCATCATTTCCCTGTTAAACTTCATGTTCTGCCTCATCGGGCTGTCAGACTTTTCTGCAGTCCCCAGGACACTCAACTTCTGTGAGCAAACCCAGAAGAAGAGTCTTGGATGAGGGAAAAGTTCCCATTCCCTGTTTTTGTAAGGATTCAGCTGGAAAGATTGGATGCTGTGTCCTGACAGGGATTTATTTGTGGTCCATGACAAAAAAAAAAAATAAAAAAGAGAACTTGGATTTATTTTTCTGCCCTGGAATTGGTACGAGCCAGTCTTGGAATGGGTGAAATCCAGGTCAGGATTGTGCCACTGATTGGTGACAAATTTTAAGGAATAAAAAGTGCCTGGAATATTTGGTGAGTGATAGGGAAGGGAAGGGAAGGGAAGGGAAGGGAAGGGAAGGGAAGGGAAGGGAAGGGAAGGGAAGGGAAGGGAAGGGAAGGGAAGGGAAGGGAAGGGAAGGGAAGGGAAGGGAAGGGAAGGGAAGGGAAGGGAAGGGAAGGGAAGGGAAGGGAAGGGAAGGGAAGGGAAGGGAAGGGAAGGGAAGGGAAGGGAAGGGAAGGGAAGGGAAGGGAAGGGAAGGGAAGGGAAGGGAAGGGAAGGGAAGGGAAGGGAAGGGAAGGGAAGGGAAGGGAAGGGAAGGGAAGGGAAGGGAAGGGAAGGGAAGGGAAGGGAAGGGAAGGGAAGGGAAGGGAAGGGAAGGGAAGGGAAGGGAAGGGAAGGGAAGGGAAGGGAAGGGAAGGGAAGGGAAGGGAAGGGAAGGGAAGGGAAGGGACCCACGTGATGAGCTGAGCGTTGTCGTTCTGTTTCCTCTTCAGCAGCTCTGCCAGGCGCCATTTGGAGAAGGTGTCCAGGGTGAAGCCTGCATCCCTGCTCAGGGGACACTTGTCTCCATCTGTCCACACCTCCAGGCCAACCAGAGCCACGTGCGTGTTGATGGCTTTATAAACCTTCAGCAGGGAATTAATTAAAAATTAATAAAAATTAAACAAAGCCTTCTCCTGCTACTTGGGTCACTTTTCTGCTCCACTATCCGCTCCAGACCTAACAAAGCTTTTCCAAGCCCTGAATTCCAAAAAAGTCTCATCAAATAAACCAGGAAATCTGATTTCCTACCACATTTCGAGCAACTTTAGAATGGGGTTAAAAATACTTGAAAATTCCAGCAATTTTGGAAGAAATTTGACTTGCCAAAGAAATCAAGAATCAATTTATTCCTTTTGAAATAATCATTGACTTGAGAAGTGATTAGAAAATATCTTAAAGTATTGGTAGAAATAAATAAAGTATGAGTATAAATAATTAAAGTAGGAGTAGAAATAATTCTTACTAAAAATCTGGTATCTGAAGGCAAAGAACAGGAAAATAAATTACCATGAAGTTGAGTTTTCATTCATTCCTTCTTGTAATAATGAGAATTTATGATTTTTACAATAGAAAGAATTTATAAATCACTTGGATTTCAATGGTTTTCAATTAAAAAAAAATATAGAAATCACTTGAATTTCAATGACTTTAAATAGAAAAAATTAGAAATCATTAGGATTTCCATGGTTTCCAATAGAAAAAAAAATTAAATAATTTGGATTTCAATAATTTTCAATAGAAAAATTTACAAAACACTTGGATTTCACTGTCACTTGTTCGCTCTCACCGTGTTGATGTAGTTGACTATTCCAAATATCCTTTTTCTTATATTTTTAACATCTTCATCGTATTTCTTGTACTGAAAAGGCAAATGCAGCATGTCAGGAAAAGGAGAGGGAAAAGGGGATTTATCAGGAATTAAATATCCCGTAGAGGATTGGCTTGCAAACCACTCCATGTATAAAAAATAATGCTGTATACAGAAAAATATGTTTGATGTAGGATTTCATCAGATGTTGGAGTTCAGTATCAGCCCCTTCCAAAATGTGAATTTCTGTGTAGGGTGCAGAGAAGGAGTTGGGCTCAATGATTCTGGTGGATCCCTTCCAGCTCGGGATTATCCCTTCCAAATCAGGATATTCCCTTCCAAATCAGGATATTCCCTTCCAATTCAGGATATTCCAACAGGACAAGCACTACAATGTCTTTTCTGAATTCTTGTCATCTCCAGGTGGGAATTTCAAATTAAATCCCCTTTAGAAATCCCGTTTCCCAGCCAGGTTCAGAGTAACCTCGAAGCTCTTGTAGGAGCCTGGGAATACGAATTGGGATACCCTGGGAAGCTCCTGTGGAGCTGATCAAACACCAAAAAATAATTCCAAAACTCACCAAAGCATTGTCTGCAACGATGTAGAGCTCCAGGTACTTCCTTGCTTTCAGGTAGGCTTTCATCTAAAGGAATCATTTATATAAAATTACTTTTAAGAGCTTTTCCAGTCCCAACCTCTGCAGTTTCAAAGCTGTTTATTAATTATTGAGGGGATTTCTTTGGCCAGGTCATTCAGAAGGAACTGGTTTGGGTTTAAGTGATAAAAAGTAGGCAGGATATTTAATTTTTTTTTTAAGTTATGGAAGGTAAAATAGATATTAATGGGTATTTAGGTGTTAAAGGTGCACTGGGTACCTGTTAATAAAGGCAGCTGGTAACTCTGAAATCTCAGATCTGGAAGATTTTGTTAGGGTTTTTAAGATCTGATGCCACTTCCCTGTGTTTAAACAGCTCCTTTGTGAAGGTACCAGCAGACCAAGTGGATCTGCACAATTTAGAATTTTCCAATGGCCACAAATTCCCTTTTTTTGCTGGGACAGCCACCCTTACCTCTGGGCTATTGCTGGATTTGAAGAAGTCATTGATGGGGTCACTGGAGTCCTGCTCCCAGGAGTTGTTGACCAGCCCACAGGTTTTGATGGGCTCTTGTTTCAGGGCTTCATATTTATAAACCACATGTTTGGCCCTGTCTGAGGCTCCCAGGGGCTCGATGAGGAACTTCTGGCCATGGGTTTCAAAATAGCCACTAAAAAATGGGTTGGAATGTGAGGTTTTGGATCAAGGGAGCATTTATCCCAAGCATACAGACCCTTGGAATATTCCAGCAGCCTGAAGCAGCATGCAACACTTTAGAAGCAGAAATTAATTAATTAGTGAGGCAATTGAAAGATTTGGGTGCGCTTAGTCAAAGAGAAGCAGGTTAGGAATTAATTTGATTTAAATTTTGGGGGGTTTGTGCTGACAGAAGTGATTGAAAAGTGGATTTTATTCCAGTGGGAAATTCAAAGACATTTTCATCCTGATTTGAGGTGAAAAGCTGAAATATTGTAAGGAACTAAGAGTAGCTATTTTCTCCCTTCTCCCTCTGTTTTCCTTTGAGAAACAAGTTTCCAAAGCCTGAATAAAATATCACATGACCTCTTTTCATCCTGATTCTTTCCTATTGGAACATTTATCCTGGAACTGCACACTGGGACCCGATCCCGTCTCACCTCAGCCCTGTGCAGGTGCTGATGCTCGCCACAGACCCAGCATCACCCTCCACGTGGCCTCCATAGTAACAGTGATCCTGGGGGGAAAAAAGATCCAGTGTCAGGCTGGGGTCTCCATCAACTCCACTGGATCCAGGGATTTCAGAAAACAAATTAAACTCTGTACAAATTACGATAAACTGTACTACTTGAGGACCTCTCCCATTAGGAGATGCTTAAAAAGAATTTTAAAAGTTCATGGCTACTTCCATGTTTGCTGGATCCATTAATTTTATCCTTTATCACACAAATAGTGACAAAAAGCTCTGGTCAATGCACACCACAATAAAATAAGAATATTCCCACTCCCTGCTCCAAATTAAGCCACAATGCTGGCTCTGTTCAATCTAAGTCCACACCAAATGGTTTCCTTGAGCCCAAATTTCAAGGAAAGGCTCTTTAATTACCCAACAATCAAATACATTCATTTTAGTGAGTTTAAAATACAGGTATTATATTAAAAATGGGTAGGACGAATGGTTTTGGGACTTAATTGGCTTAAGGATTTAAGGTTTCTGTTTCTGTGCTCAAAAAGACTTCAGAGTCACTGAGGAGTTGTGGAAAATTTTACCTACAGAGTTTTTCTGAAAGGAATTCTTAAGAATCTGTATCCAAACCTTCATTCCCTGTACCTTTTGTTTTCTTGTGGATTTTGGTTTAACTTTATCATTTATTTGTCTTCCACCATGAAATGCCAGCTTTGTTACAGGGAAAAAGATATCCACAAAGGGAAAGTTACTGGGGGAACGTGGAAGATTTATCTCCATCCTCTGGGGATACAAGAGGAAAAAATCCCGATCACAATCCAGTATCCCCAGGGTAGGAATTCCCTGTTCAGCACAGGTAGGGCTGTTTGGGTTTGTCTTTATCCAGGTTTTTCACAGGATTCATTCAGGGAGTGGAAATAATCAGAGCAATCAGAAAAAAAAACAAAAAACAAAACAAAACAAAAAAACACCCAAAAATAACCAACCCAGAATTATTTATGCATATTTATTTCATTCAGACTCCTCCTAATTGTTCCTAACAATGAAAATTGCTCCTAACAAAGAAAATTTGGCTTTGAATTCCAGATTGTGTTGTTAAAACACATCTCATGAGCTTGGAGGAGAGCTCCAGGTGAGAGCTTTGGGGAAGATGAGTGCACAATGAATTTACAAATCCCTTCTGCAGCGAGTCCCATCTGTTTGCAGGTACAGGACTGATTTGCCAGGGCTCAGAGGAGGCAGCTGGGCTCAGCTGCACAGAGCGTGGCTGGAAATGTGATCCGGGAGGAAATGGGACTTTATCAGGTTTGGGATCTCCCTGGGAGCAGGGCTGAAATCCAGTCATGGGGCTGGGCAGCAGGAGCAAAGTCTACACGGCAAAGTCGAGCAGTTGGAAGCTTTGGGATGGCCCTGGCTCCCGACAAAAGGCTGAAATTCGACCCAGAAATTGTTCAGCAGACACTGAGGTGGTGCCTTCCTGGAAGCCAAACCATGGAGCTGATTCCCAACAGGCACAAGGGACCAATCCCAACCTCCCTGTCCCTTCAGAGCCACCCCAAATGGCTTCAAACCTGCATTTCAAACCTTTCTTTTCATCTCATATCTCCCAGTATTTCACAGATCCATGAATCTCATGTGGGCCTCAAGACTGGAAGGAAAAGGACAAACCCTTCCCGTATTACCTTGATGTGAGAAGTTGTTGTTATTTGTTGGCCGTCAGCAGAATAAAGAGTTTCAGAATAATCCCCGGCCAGGAGATCCCTGCAAGGAGCCAAGCACAGTCATTATTCCAAGGAAGTTGTTGCCTTGTAGAGATGAGATGATGACACAGCACATTGAGTATGTGGGGAATTCAAACAATTACTAAGGTTATTTTTAGTATCGGAGAAACTCGGCAAGCAAAAGCTGCAGGGAGGGGAATTCTGCTAGTTCATGATCCTTACTCAAACAAAAAGACTTTCCTAAAAGAAAAAAGCAATTAAAGTCTGCTGATTTCATTGGGATGAACTCATCTCCTGGCAGATCTGGATGCAAATGTAGAATTACATACTGATTTTTTTTTTTTTGGTCCTTTTTACATCTTCCTTAAAGCAGCACATCTGCAGTGATCCCTGTTTGGGCAACTCTCTTCCACTGCCACAATCCCATTTTTCTTCAAAGAATAGGATTTAGAACAACACCATTTCCCTCCCCCCACTCCAAACATTTGGATTAGATTAAAACAGGGGTGAGCAGTTAATTACAGTCTATATTTAACATGAATTGATTATGGCACTACTGTATTTGCACAGCATCTGGAAAAGAACCATTAACCCAGACTTGTTGGAGAGTGTGTTAATGTTCTGCTGCAGCCAGACTTTCAATTTCCAGGAAGATTTTGTCAATGCCAGGTTATATTGGGTTACTCCAGGTTCAAGAGAAGTAAATATCTGTATCAGTTTATCTATTTATCTATCATTTATCTATCTATTTATCTATCTCTGTATCTGTCTATAATATAGGGATATATAAATATAGAACCACAGAATGATTAAGGTTGGAAAACACCTCCAAGATCATTGAGTCACCCAAGAATCTGGGTGGGAAGGGACCTGAAAGCTCTTCCAGCTCCATGGGCAGGGACACCTTCCACTATCCCAGGTTGCTCCAGCCTGGTCTTGGGCACTTCCAGGGATCCAGGGACAGCCACAGCTCCTCTGAGAATTCCATCCCAGCCCCTCCCCACCCTCACAGGGAGGAATTTCTTCCTAATCTCTAATTTAAACACTCTCTCGCTCAGTTTAAAACCGTGTCCCTTGTCCTGGCACTCCAGGCTACAATTCTGTAACCCACAGACTCTTCATGATCACAGAAAACTTGTTAAATAACAGAAAACTATTAAATATGGATTAACATAGATAATTAACTAGATTTATCAATTTAGAGCAGACATGGAGGAGCAGATGTAGCAGGAGGCAATGTCTCATCCCCAGCACTTATTCCACATTCCCAAAACAGTGACAGGATTCTTTCACTCCCCTTTTCTTTCCTTGCTATCGAAATGTGGCATTTACCAAAACACTTCTGTTTTACAGGGCTCTGATTCCTGGTTTTTGGCATCCTGAACACCCTGCCAGTGAGGAATAAGGGAAGAGCTGAACTGAACTGAACTTACCGATTTTTTCGGAGCTGCAGCACCACTTCCTCTCCATTGGCTTTGATCCTGTACTTCACTGTCTCATCGTATTTGCTCTGTAAACAGATTTAAGTGTCAGAAAACGCTCTGCTGCAGCTCCTGGCCTCACCAGTGGTGTTATTGGGACACCAGCCATGTACTTTTCCTCCTCTTCTCACCAAAAACAGAGATTTTGGCAGGAGCAGGATAATCAGGAGGTCACTCTGTTCAAGGGATTTTAATTAGAGGAGCAAATTTGGATTTGCAAATTCATTTCTACCTCCACAAGCACAAATCCTGTGTGCTTGGGAAAGGGCTGAGGGGATGTTTGGGTTCAGACACTTCTGTAACACTCTCTGGAATTGCACAGAGCATGGCTGCTTTTAATTATTGGTTTAATTTATTCCAAATTAAAGTGCCCACAGGTTATTAAAACTCTGAGTAGTATCAAACCCCACATCTTTGTAGAGACACAAGTTCAGAAGAGCCACAGATAGCCTGAGGGGTTCCCTGCACACTAGGCACACCTCAGCTCCTCTTCACCAAACACCAGATTGCTTCTCCATGTTTTTGATTCTGGCAGAAGAGCAAATGTTTGCCCAAATTCTCTTACCCTTGAAAGCTGAGGGTGTTTTAGCTCCAGAAATCCTTCCCCATCTCCCAGAATCACCCAAGAAATTATCTCCTTTCCTACCTCTGAGCTTGTTCCCACACCTCTCCTGTGCACCGCATGCAATTTCTGTGGATAAATGATTTCATACTGCTCGGCTCCAGGGAACTTCCCTCTGCTGCTCCCTGGGGAGAAACAGATGGGGATTGATGAAAACACTATTTTAATTTATTAAACACCCATTTTCATGCCTGGCCAGGTGATTCTTTTGGGTTCTTGCAGCACCTGGTGCTCCCCTGCTTTGCCTCCATGGCGTGACCCAACACCAGAGGTAATCACATCCTGGATTTTGGAGGAGTTGCCCTCCCTGGCTGCTTCCAGGTGTCCAAACATTTCCTGCAATTCCCTTTGTGTTTCTTCCCCCAGCTCTGAGCAGTTCAAGTCCCAACAGGCCAGCCTAGCCATGCCAGCTCAGCTTTTCCTCTGCACTTTCCAGTGACATGAATTAATGGATTTGGGGTTGAATGAGCGATCTCCAAACCTGATCATGTGAGAGACAGGCCCAGACTGCCTCTGCAGCAGCAAATAAACTTACACAATGTGAGGTCTGCAACAAGAGTCCTGCTTGGGAAGGCTTTGGCACATAAATAATTCTGGCAGAACTTTAAGAGGGGGTGGTAATTAATAATTACAATTTTACATCTTGAATTGGGTTGAAGTAGGGACAGCAGAAGAATGGGGGGATTTGGACATGGCCAGGTAAAATAATGGGAGATAGGCAGGAAATTAGGAAAATCCTGAAGGTAACAAGGAATTCAGGAGGTTCCTTAACTCCCAGAATGCTTTTGAGTGATCTCATAAGGACTGAGGAGGCTGTAAAGAGCTGGGTGAGGAAATGCAAGGCTGATAAAAATAATTTATTTTTGTTTTCTGCTCTGAAGTTCACCAAATGCAAAGTTAATTTGGGGCCTGCCCTGCAGGGGTGGACACACCCTGGACTTCATCCTGGCAGCTGGGGGCCAGGTTTTGGGAAATCAGGGTGGGACAAGGGATGTCTTGGTTTCCACCAAGGCAACAGCAGGGTTTAGATAGCCCTGAACTCTTTAATCTCCTCCAAAAGGGAATTTCTTCTGAATTGGTGAATTCTTGAGAGCCTGTATTTAAAAAATAAACCAACAACAACAAAAACCCCCTAAGCTGCCCAGAAAGCCAATGAAACCCCACAAAAACAAAGGAACAGAGCATCTCTCATGGTAATTCCTGCCCCAGGGCTAGGTTTTTCCAGGAGAGAGGCCTCCAATTACTGTAATTTTCTCTCTGGATCAGGAGAGCACATCCTCATGCTAATTGTCACAGTAAAACAAACAGGTCCATTCTTTTATCACTGATTTATTTGATTCAACCCTTTCCAAAAGTAATTGCAGAGCAAACCTGGTTGTATCTTGATAAAGATGTTGATTTAATGGTGCACAGGGATCCTGTGTCAGCTGAGCTGTTACACCAAACACGTGCTGGGAGCAGCTACCGAGCGTAACTTTACTACTGCCACTCACAGTAGTGGTTTATGGGGTTTTTAAGCAGCTAATTACATTTATTTTCCAAAAAATCTGCTGCTTTCCAGATTTCTCTCCACATGTCTCAAGTATAGCCTTGTGTAGCAATCCCAGGAATATTTCAGGCCTCCTGGAACAGAGATCCCCAATTTTATCTCTCCACACCCTTTGTGCAACTCCAGCCCAGAGAGTTCAAGTTAAGGCAAGGTTTAAAGGGCAACTCATCCCTTCCCTGCAGTCTGATCCAGACAGAATTTCGAGGAAAACTGGTTGGTTTTAACTGGTTTGGAATTAATCCTTTCTTCGAGGGAGTTCTTTAATCAGTGCATTGTCCTTGCTACCTTCAGGCTTTGTCTGGAGGTCGAAGGAGGAAAGAAATTCCTTGGGCTTCGTACAACAACTTGTAATAAAGAACAAACAATTGTGTGTTTTTCCAAGAGCCTCAACCAGCAAAAAAAAAATCATTAGGGAAGATTTTATTGACAAAGAAGTTGTGGTTTTGTCGAGGTAAAAAAGATAACACCTTAATGGTGTGCACATTTTCAGGTATCCTGTGCAAAAAAACCAAATCATAGATTTGTGCCTGAATGCTAATTATATAGTTAATTACGGATCTAAATCCTGTGCATGTTTGTGCAGGCCAAGCTCTGAAAAGTTCTGTTCCCTGTTGACAGGAATTGAAAGAAATTGTGGGGAAAAAAAGTGGGCTCTGCTCAGGTGGAGTCACTTGAATAGAATCTGAAGTATCATGCAGATGAATAAAAGGTGTTCAATGATTTAACTCAGGTAATGTAATTGTAAATACAATAAAAGGTAATTCATCCAGAAATCTGTTATTTTATGGCCAGAATGCTGATAAATTGGTGTGATTGGGTAAACTGGGCTCTCACCTGCAGGGTAAGCATTGCTTTAGTGGCTCACAAAAGCAGCCAGTTGTGGGTCTTTAGGCATTTTACGGACACTTCTCAAACAAGTAAATGCTGCTCTAACTAAAGAATTACACAGAATTGCTTTGAACGGAAAATCCCAAATATCCCTAACTCCATTTCCCAATGGCTTCAACTCGCTGCTCCTCCCTGTTATCTACCAGTTAATAATTAAAAATTCATACAGCATCGTCCATAGCAAAACTGGTAAAGGACTAAAAGAAAAAGTGCAGTACCTTGTTGGAGGAAATGCAGCAGAAGAGCAGGAATGAGGAGGATTTTCATGCTCTCGGTGGGGTGGGAATGTGGCGTTCCCTGGCCGGGAGCTACTCTGGTCTCTGAGTGAGAGGCAGGGACGGGTTCAGCTTTATTCCTGCTCCTGCAGGAGGAAGTGTTTGCTCAAGGTGTTGCACAACACCCAAGTCACAGAGTGTTACAGCGAGGGGAGTTCCTGCTGCTTGCTTCGTGCCCCGAACATCAGGATAGGGGTCGATAGCTGCTGTGGATTTGCTTCCTTAAAAACAGGGAAAAAAAAAATTAATTGCATCAATAAATCAATAAAGCAGTAAAAAATATGGAGTTTGGAGCTGTTGCTGAATTATAGAATGGTTGGGCTGGTCCTAATTCCATTTATTCATGGTCTGGCTCATAAAAGCCAGTGGAATGTCAAGGAATGGGAGAGCTCCCAGGAAGTTTGGGGTAACACAGGACAACAAGGGTGACACTGTGCTTTAATTCTGGGTATTTACCCCTGAATCTACTCAGTGAATCACTGGCAGAATAAACACTGAGCAGAGCCTTTGCTGCCCTGTCATCCCTGTTAGTAATGTTTGCTTCGGACTCAGGTGACTAAATACAGGAGGCAGAGCAGTGAATGATCCAGCTGAGCTCTGCCCAATAATATCCCAAAAATCTCTGCCAGAAGAGGACACCATTGACTCAGCTGAAATAAGGGAGTGATAAAATTGCTCAGGCCACAAGTGTCAATACAGAGCTGCTTTAGAGAAGGTGAACTTTTGTTGGGTTAAAATAGGGGTTGCAGAGTACAGAGAACTGGAATGGATCATCTGGATATAAATTTATATTCATATATGGCAGTGTCAACAACACACATGACACAATTTATATATTCATAATTTATGTTAATTTATAAATGAGTAAATATATCTATATAAATCTCCAGGGGAATTTTACTGCCATTACCCTTCTCATATAAGCATTAGTAAATGACTTTTCTCTGTTGAAAAGTTCTGATTTTTTGAACATTTTTAAACCAAACTTTCCCCTTAGATTTTTGCTGGATGTCCAGACACTCTGGGACTGATTGGGAGATACAAACAGATGGGTTTGGGCTTTTATTAAGTGTAGAATGGTGCTAATTGATAACAATTTTTGGCAGCTGCTTTTTTAGGACATTTCAGTCAAATTTTTCAACTCCTGTTGCCATCCCAGGTTAGGAAAGAGGCCTCCAGGGAAAGAATTTGTGAAGGATTTGGATGTCTCCCTGTCCATGTGCTCATCTGAGTTGCTCAAAATCAGACAGGAGCTGTGCCATTAAATTTAGGTTGGTGCTTTTTAAATTCTGTGGAGATGAAAGGTGGATAATTCAGTGTTTCAAATGTTCTATGAATAAAAATAAGCTGGGCATTCTTGGACTGCATCCTTGCCTCACAAAAAATATAAATAATTAAGAGAAATAACTGTGAACAACTGGTTTTAAAAACAAGTGGCTGCTGGCCAAGCATTGATCTCAGCTCATTCTCTCTGCATGACGCACATGAAAATTATGTGTGACCCCCTCATCTCCAGAGTGAACGCTCTTAATAAGTTGTGCTTTGCAGCAGGATGGAAGGGAGAGTTCCATCACAACAAAGAACTGGCAGGAAGAAGGGAATGTGAGGTGATGAAGGTCTTGGGGAGATTTGAAAGGGAATGGGATGTAATTTCCTTTAGCCTGGAGAAGCTTTTGATGTTCCTGCCCTTGCTTCAGTGATTCTGGAATAATCTGATCGTGGCTTCCTCTCCTGGAGGTGCTCACAGAGGTGGCCCCGAGGTCTCAGCTGGCTTGGGATTTTTTTGAATCTGCTAAATGATTGGGCTAAGTACAAGTGAGCAGTTTTCATGTTTATAATGGGGTAAAAATGGATGGCAAGTTTGTCTCAGCTCTTAGTAAATGAATATTGGTGGTTTTAACCAGGTTCTCTCTGAGCAATTAAAAGAAAGAAGCAGCAAAGGGTGATTTTCACCCCTACATCAAGGATCTGCACAAGTCCTGCCTGGATTGAAAGTTAAAGGAGAGTTTTATGGGAAAAACTTGTGTGAATCACTTCTCTGCTTCTGTCTTGTCCTAAAGCTCACGCTGAACCAGGTTTGGCAAGCACTGAATCACCAAAAAGGGATTTTTAGAAGCAAACAAAGTCTCCTCCAGTAGACCCACATTCAGCCACCCCTGAACCCCTGAGACAGAGCTGAGCAGCTGAGGGCCAGGATTGTGCCTGGTTCTGTTCCTGGTTCTGCTGCCCCCATCCACCCCAGTCCAGCCGAGCAGCTCTGCCCCAACACCACATCCTGTTCCTCTGGGAGCAAGGGAAGGGATGTGGGATTGCACAGCCAGCCACAGCTCCATTGCATCACTGCTCTGTCACCTGCCTTCCTCCTGCCTCCGTTCCCTTCTCCCAGGCTCCATCCCAAGCCCTCCTACATGTTCTTTTTCTCAGGAATACAAACAAAAGTGCACGGCTTCACCTCTGTGTTCCAGCCCTGAACTCCCCTTGGTTTCCTCCATCTATTCCCAGCTGCATTCCAGTGTCCCCACAACCTCTCCCTGGAGCTCCATCTCTTCCTCTCCACTTCCAGAGTGATCCAAAACCCACTGGAATCAACAGAACACTTTCTATGGCCTTCCAGGACCTTGGATCTGCTCTTGGATGAGCTCTGTTCCTCTTTAAAGCCTCTTCTTTACATAAAGCTTTTCCTTGTGCTTGCCTATGTTGTTTCATACATTCCCAAAGTGAATAATCCTCCTTTTCCTCAACTACCGGCCCTCAATATTTTATTTTCTGGGGTTTTGTTGAAGGAAATGATCCAATGGTTGCTTTAGAGCTGAGTGTTTGGAAAAGTTTCCAGCTGTTCATTACCTGCTCCTCAGCTTAAGAGCAACACTGGCTCTGTTTGTACTACCAGGCTTTAATGTAAAGCAAATATAATATTTTCTCACTGAAATGATGATTGAAACTACCTCAGTAAGCACCAGCTGAGTTATCTTTGCTGTGTATTTAAACAGGTCACGGTCTGTCATCTGAGCCTGACTAATGAAACCTCATCACAAATATTTTACATCTCTGCAGCACTTTTTCCCCTGAGAAGATCATAGACTTATTTGGTGTTACAAATGTGTGGCTTCCTTCCTTCCCTTTTCTTTGAAATGTAGGGTAAAAAATCAGTTACTTCATCTTCCCCCTTCGTTAGCTGTGTTCTGCTTAATTATCCTGCCCCAGAGTGATGGAGGCTGTGCAGCTCCAACCACTGCGGGCTGCAGGGAGTTAACTGAAGGCACGGGACCTTGCCATGGATTTCTCAAGAGCCATGAACTTCTTGTAAGTTCTTAACTTGATTAAAGTGATTTTTTTGATGGTTAGTTCTCCTCAGAACACACCTGCAGCCCCATTTCTGGCCGTGGCCCCTGTTGTGTAATTGTGTGCACATGTCCAAGCTGTTTAATGTTCTCCATGGCACGAGTGACAAAGCAGATCATTGTGAATTTAGGAGCCTTTCCGTTTTTATTCTTTTTTTTTTTTTTTTTTTTCTGTTGCAGGTGTTGCTTCTGGTATTGTTTATCCTGGTCCTACGTGAGGGCTGGCTCCCTTTTCCTGAGGGACAGGGAATTCTGCCTGCTCCTACGTGGGGTTGAGCACAATTCTCTGCTGGCTGCAATCCACCAGGGCTCTGCTGGCCATGCACGGGGGCTCCGTTCTCAGAGTTCTGAGGGGTGTGGTGTAGACCCGGAATCGTGGAATGGCCTGGATTGCAAGGGACTTTAAACATCATCCTGCTCCAAAGCCACTTCTATGGGCAGGGACCCCTCCCCCTGTCCCAGGCTGCTACAACCTGGCCTTGGGCACTTCAGGGATCCAGGGGCAGCCACAGCTCCCCTGGGAGTTCCATTCCAGCCTCTCCCAACCCTCACAGGGAGGAATTTCTTCTAAATATCCTATCTAAACCTACATTCTGTCAGCTTGAAGTAATTTCCCCTTCTCCTGCCCTCCAGGGCCTTGTCAATAGTCTCTCCTCTTCCTGTAGGCCCCACAGTTATTTGTGGAAGGCCACAATGAGGCCACCCCAAAGCTTCTCCTCTCCAGGATGAACAATCCCAACTCTCCCATCCTTTCCTCCCAGCAGAGCTGCTCCATGGCTCTGGTCATCCTGGAGCCTCCTCTGGGCTCTCTCCAGCAGCTCTGGGTGCTCCCTGTGCTGGGCCCAGGGCTGGGGCAGCTCTGCAGGTGAGGCCTCACCTGAGTGGATCCAACACTCGGCCTCCATGAGGCGAACCTGGCCTGGTTGGACCGGGCTCAGAGCACCCTGGGACAATGGAGGTGTCCCATGGCAGGGGTGGCACTGGATGGGCTTTAATGTCACTCCAACCCAAATTATTCCACGATTCTGCCCATCCTCTCCCTCTCTCAGCCCCACATTGCCCATGGAAGGCTTGGTCCCTGCTTTTTCCCCGCCTCAATTGGGCCCCTGCACTCATCTCCGATCCCTCACAGGAATTCAAGGAAAGCAGCCGAGGGCACGCAGTGATTTTTGTCCTGGCAAACAAGAAAGGGGAAGCAGAACCCTCTCACCCGGATAATCTGTCTCGTTCTCCAGCCCAATGGGCTCCGTTCTTCCCACACACTGAGAACAAACAGAGATCATCTCATTGAGTCACTCCAGCCCATGCTCTGGGCGAGAGCAGGAACAAAGAAGTGACTGTCCAGCCTCAGCTCCCTCTGCAGCTCCCTCTGGCACTGCAATCAGGGACCAAAATCCCAAAGTGTGGTCAGGGAGCCACCAGCCAGGCTCTGCTCAGCTGAGCAGGTAAGAAGGGAAGGGAAGAAGAGAAGAGAAGGTACTTGAAAACAACCCCACACATCCAGGTCTCGGTGTCTGTGGTGAGGTGGGAAAGTGCCTGAGTGGCCCCAGGGATTCCCTGACACCATTCTGTAAGATCTTGGGAGCAGCTTTCCCAGAGAATCTGTGGCTGCCCCATCCTTGGAAGCATCCGAGGCCAGGCTGGACAGGGCTTGGAGCACCCTGGGATGGTGAAAGATGTCCCTGCACACAGCAGAGGATGGAAAAAGATGATTTTAAGGTCCCTTCCAACCCAAAGATTCCAGGATTTTAAGATCAGAGAGCACTAAGCAGGTGCAAGTGCAGTTAGGCCTCTCTTGCACCTCCCTCTTACTAATAAAAACCAGACCCCAGACTAACAGTATCCACCTTTAATGTAAAGCTTTATTCACTTAAAATAAACACTTAAACCACTTGGACAATCAAGTGAATTTGAATATTTTGGCCTGTTGGAGTATTCTCATCTTAGGGATGAGAGAACTGGATGTACAAATGGGGTGCAGTTCTCTGCAGTGCCCACCCAGGCTGGTGGAAAATCCTGAGCCAGAGCTTTGGGTTGTGTGGAACAGAGTTCAGGATGAGCTTTATCTCTTGAAAGAAGACAAGGTCTCAGGGAGGTGTTTCCTGGCTGGCTTTGCTGCTTTGCCATTTTACTGAGCTGCTGTTTTGATGTTTTGATGAGAGCAACTCCAATGAAAGCAAAATAAATGTTGAAAAAAACATGAGAAATGTAAAACTGAGACAGAAAAGAGAAAAAAACCCCAAATGTATTCTTTATGTCTTTATCTTAATCTCCTGGCCCTGTTATTTTTTAGGCCTGGTTGATGGCTTTGAAGGTTTGGAGTTGGCAGTCCTGAGTCGTGATCCAAACATTCCTTTTCCCCTAAGAAAGGAGGTGTCCAAAGACAGGATGTGACTTAAGGCAGGTTTTTAATCCTGGTTTACTGGAGCAGGACTTTGGAGGGGTCAGGACTAAGGCCTCAAACCTCACTGGAAGTTTGGAGAAACACAAGTAATTGTTTTCAGGTTCTAAGTCTTTCCTGCAATGAAGCAGCCTAAAGCCTCTGCTCATGATGATGTGCTGCTTCTGGGCACCTGAGAGAAAACTAGTTATAAAGGAAAAAAAAATAAAAAAAAAAGAAAAATAAAAAAAAAAAAAAAGAAAAAAAAAAGAAGAAAAAAAGGAGAGGAAAAAAGAAAAAAGAGAGAAAGAGAGAAAGAGAAAAAGAGAAAGAGAAAGAGAGAAATAAAGGAAAATAATAAATAAATAAATAGATGAGGGAGTAGACCCCAGTGATTTGGCCATGGAGGGACAACTCCTGGATTCCAAACACCCACAAAAAATGATCCCTCACCTTGTGATCAGAACTGGTTTCGTGTGGCTCACGTTCCCTGGGCCTCCTCCCCGTGCCCTGGGAGCAGGACAGGCCCCGGGCACCCAGCAGGAACAAAGGCCAAGCTCAGCCCTGTTTGCTCACTCCACGCACTGTTGTCTTCCATCAGATAAGCCCCTGGCCAGAGGATGGAATATTTCCAGATCCACATCAGGCAGAAAAGAAGTGAGACTTCGAGACAAACATCAGAGCTCTCGTGTTTCATCTGTCTGAGGAATGTTCCTGTCATATGATGGGGACCAGGCTGCCATTCCCAGGCACTGGGAGCCTTCTGGTTCCATCCTGCTCCGGGCTGTGCCTCTTGCTGCAGGATTTTACCCATGAAACAGCACAAGCAAGGGAAATTTAGGCTGGATTTTGGGAAAAGGTTTTTTACTGAAAGAGTGATAAAGTACTGGAATTGTCTGCCTGGGGAGGTGGTGCTGTCACCATCCCTGGATGTGTTTAAAAAAGATTGGATGTGACAGTGGGTTGTTTAGTTGAGGTGTTAGGGCTGGGTTGGACTTGATGATCTTGAAGGTCTTTTCCAAGCTGGCGATTCTGTGATTGTGATTCTGTGATTCTGTGGAACTAGCAAAGGGGGATGAAGGAATCAGGTACTGGGAGGAAAAGTTGCCCCTGCACTGTTGTGGCTCTGGAACTGCCGTGACAGGAGATGTGGGAGGGCTGCAGGAGACAGGAGCCAACCCTGAGGGGACACTCTGGGGGCTGGGGACCAGCAGGTGACAAAATCCTGTGGTGCCTCTCCATAGCCACATGTCCAGAGAGGAGCAGGAGGTTGTTCCAGTGACCTGCCCTGTCAGAGAAAGAAAAACTTACTAACTTGCCTTTATTTTGCTTTCTAAACTGGAACAAAGCCAGGATTTAATGGATGTCATGCAGCCAAAATATATTTACCAGCTTTTCCTGCTTTGTCTGTGACTTTTGGCCCGTTGGAGTATTTTAATTGGAGGTAAAGCAAAGACTGCTTTAAAGTGCTGTGGGTATGGGAGCAATTTTTAACCAGCCTGTCCAAAGAGTGCCTGTACTGAGAGCCAGCCCAAGTGTGCACAGGGACATTCCAAAAAAAATCTCCTCCCCAATTATTACCTGAAGAACGCAAAATTCTGAAAATTAAATGGAGTAAAACAAATTTCCAAAAGCATTTAATTGCATGTGCTCCGTTTCACAGAATACCATGTTTATGATCTGACTTCTTTTGAGCCACAAATCCATTTTTTCCTGTTATTTTTGCTCTTTAATTGGAGAAAACAATGAACACCACTTTTACAGCTCAGAAGTAATGAAGGATTTCATAGAGAAGGCAGCGCACAGCAGGAATTTCACTTCCCACATCTCATCAGCACTGCAGGAGATATCCCATGTCCTCCATGGCAGGAATTCCAAGGTCAGTGGCTCATGCTGTTGTGGTCTTTGCTTGTTTTATTCCAGCTTGTGGCTGTGGCTTCATAAAGCCACCAATCTCCCTCAGCTTGTTTGTTTGAGGTTCTGACAGCAGCGATAGCAGCAGGAAAGATTCCCAAATCCCTGCTCTGGATGAAGGTGCTGTGAGCAATCCCTTGTCTTGGCAAATAGTGCAGAGATCTTGGGGTGTTTGCTAATCCTGGTCAAACGTAGCCATAAAAGCTTTAACAAAAACCAGGGAGAAAACCTCTGGAATTCTTTTCCCACTGTTTTCAGTCTGAAGTGGGGATGGCTTTGAATTTGCTCCACTCTCAAGGAGGAAGGGTAGAGGCTCTCCTGGATTTAGAACTTTGAATCAAATCGAGAAGGTTGGAAAAGGCCTCAAAAAATCATCAAATCCAATTTTCAACCAAATTCCACCATTCCTGCAAACTTTTTTGAGTTTTGGACACTTTTTTGATGCTTTTTGGACACTTGATCCCTTGGTGCCACCAACTCTTGGCACCATTGTCCCTAAACTCAGTTTTTTAAGGTTTTCCTGCTGCCAAGGATGAATTTCTCACATCACAAAGCACATTTTTCACGTCCAGCCTATGAGCTGGTCCTGCTGGCACTGCCACCCTCAGGTGAAGGATTATGTAGAACATTCCAGAAGAGGGGCTGAGCCAGGAGGGGAATCAGACTCTTTCCTAGGAAACAGTGTCAGGATGAGAGGAAATGGCCTCAAGTTGCCCCAGGAGAGGCTTAAATTGGATATTAGGGAAAATTTCATTATGGAAAGGGTTGGAAAGCCCTGGAATGGAGTCCCCATCCCTGGAAAAATTAAAAAAAATGTGTGGATGTGGCACTGGGGGATGTAGTGCTGGACATGATGATCTTAAAGGCCTTTTCCAGCCTCAACAACTCCGTGATTCAATGGGCTTTGACTTGTAGAGAAGAACAGAATGAAATTTTAAAAGAAACCAAAGAAATACCGAAATCAACCAAAGAAACTTTAAAACAACTCCCCAAAAAGAAGCCCCTTGAAATTCTGCTGGGAACTTGAACCTGCGGCTCCTCACCTGAGTCTTCATTTTGTTGGAATCCAGAGCCAACATTTGGAGCCTTCCTGGTGTGTCTGTGTTGATAAGAGAGGAGGAGAACGGCCCAAAGAGGATTAAACCCCTGAGCAAATACCCCAGGCAATCTCTGCCTTTGTGCCTCCGGCCATTCTGGGTTAAACATTTCCAAACTCCTTTCTTAAAATAAATCAGAGAAGATTTCTAAGCTCAGATCTGATTCCCAGCAAAATTAATGTGGGGGGTTTTTTTCCCTCTTGTTTTTGATCATAAAAATTTGAGAAGGGCACTGTAACCTTGGAAGCTTTGTAAGTTTCAAATCTGAAGCCAGACTTTTTTATTTTTTTACATTTCATAAAACTTCAGGCAAATATTTAAAAGCAAAAAAAAATTTGGTTTTCTTCCGAGCATCTTGACCTTGGGCAGTTTGAGTTAAAAGGTGCCAGAATGCTCCAAGAAAAGCTGATTTTGCTGTATTTCAACATTCACTGGTGCTATGAAGTAGAAAAACAGAATTAATGAGAAAGAAACATTAAGGAATAAGATGTTTGGAGATGAAGTTGCCCAAGTACTTATTAAATGAACCCTGTAACTTTTAACAACTCTTGTCAGCGATAGAACACAAAAAAAAAATGAATAAAAATTTTATATTGTTTATTCATGCTACAAGTACCCAATTTCAAGAAAGATTCCAGGGTGAGTCCAATAAGGACATGAATAAAATCAGAGGAAATTCAATTTTCTTGAATTGCAATGGGCTCTTACTCTCTAATACTCTCTAATACATAAATAATTCCTAGGGCTTTATTCTCAGTATAGGCTTTGATTTATTTTGCACATTATTTTATACTTATATCGCATTTAACTTTTTATATATAATTTTTATTGCATTTTAAAAGGAAAAAAAAACCCTACTTTTTAAATTTCTTGAGTATGAAATTCTGCTGCATGTGATAAAGCAGTGTCAGCAGAAGTTCCTCTGTGTGTTTAGCCACTGTGGCTGTCGCCATTCAGGAGAATTCGCAATCCAGGGTCGGGATTTGTTGTGGCAATTCCTTGGAAACTGGGATGTGGCACTGGGATCCTTCAAGGGAATTGCTGTGGCTGAGCTCAGAGTGGAGCCAGGCACCCGGAACTGCCCTTTGGTCCTGTTGGAAAAGGATCTGGATCTGGGGCAGCCCCCAAGGGGGAGCCAGGATAAAGTGGGAAAAGCCAAGGGATGGTGGAAAAGATGGATCTTCTGGGTAATTTATATCCGTGTTTGGGAAAACTGATGGGATTTTTAATCACAACTCCCACTCCTTTTTGCAGCAGCCACGTGTGTCATTCCCAAACATGGAGATCTCTAAAATCTCTGGTTTCTGCTCTTTGGAGGCATTGTAGTCACTGCTGGAGGAGAACTTTGGTGTCACAGTCACCAAGGCTGGAAAGGATCTCCAGGATCATCCAGTCCAACCTGTGCCCAAATCCCTGTTCCAAAGCTCCACATATGCTCGTTTTTCCAACACCTCCAGGGGTGGTGACTCCAGAACTGCCCTGGGCAGCCTGAGAGCCTCAGCTCCTCCTCAGTGAAGAGATTTTTCCTGATATACAACCTGAGCTCCCCTGGCACAGCTGGAGGCTTCCTCTCCTTGTGCCATTATCTCCTAGAAGAACCTGACCCTCCCTCCACACAAAATCTGATTGCAGAGAGCAGCCCGGATAAATCGAGACCTCTCAGGACATTCCTGCTTCCAGGGAATGGTGAATGAACCTGAGTTAAGGGTTGATTTCTCTGTCGTTATTCCCTGCCCAGCAGGGACACAGAGGGGGAAGAGCCCAGGGTTAAGCATTTCCCATTAACCTCCCATAATGAGCTTTTTGTTGGTGTCACAGTCACGTTCTGAGTAATCTCCTGCCCTGGCACCCAACCTTTATCCTGAGGAAAGGAAAAGCCTCTCCTTGGAAGAACTGGAGCTCGAGTGAACAATTCCAAGTGCTGTCTGTGCTCAGCATCTCCGCTGAGAGCTGGAAAATTCCAACAAAAGCTTTTGTGTGAGGAGTGTGAGAAAACTCCGTGCTCGTGGTGACGTCTGGAGAGGGAACCCATGGCAGTTCATCCCGTAACCAAAGCAGGAACATCCCTGCAGTGACATCAGCTGGAGAGTGAACCCATGGCAGTTCATCCCATAACCAAAGCAGGAACATCCCTGCAGTGACATCGGCTGGAGAGTGAACCCATGGCAGTTCATCCCGTAACCAAAGCAGGAATATCCCTTCAGTGATATCAGCTGCTCCTGGTCCTTTCTGTGCCAATTAGGGCAGAAATGTCATGGAACCCTGGAATGGTTTAGGATTGAAGGGACCTTAAAGCCCATCCAGTGCCCCCCTGCCATGGGCAGGGACATCTCACACTGTCCCAGGCTGCTCCAGGTCCAGCCTGGCCTGAACATCACCTCAGATTGGGGCAGGTTGGGTGCTATTGATCATTTTCCCCCTTTTTTGACCTTGTGCAGCTGGATCTGGCATTCCAGGGAACGCTGCAGCCCTCGGTGACCTGCAGGGTGATCCCTGCCCACAAGCAAGCCCTTACACCAGTTACACCAGTGCCTGTCCACTGGACAGGGAGCAGAGCTCCCCAGACCTGGAGTTATCCTGGAAACCTCATTTCCACTGTCAGCTTTCCTACAAAACCCTCTTGGAATGGCAGCCAGGCCACTCAGAGAACCGCCAAGATAATGACTTCTCCAAACAGCTCTGTTTGTCCTGCAATTTATCCAGTAAATTGCCCTGTCTGAATGAATTTGATGGGAAACAATCCTGGTCATGGATCACAGCTTGCAGCATGTCCCCAGCTGCCACGTGTGCCCCTATTTGAACCAGAGCAAACCTAAGCCTCAGGAGGTGTTATTTGAAATATCTGAAATTTATTCAGCATGGCTCAAAAAATCAGTGCTGAGAGCAAATTGCTATGACAGCAGCATTGGGCAAAAATCTGGGCCATGAGTTCTCTGCCACCTGTTATTTGTTGTTATTTGCATTCATTTGAGTTTCTTTGCATTCAGAATTCCTTGAAAAAGTTTTGTCAAGAAATAGTGAAGTCATGGAGATCAATATCTGTCATTCTTTTTGTTAAAATCCTAAATTTTAATCCACCACTTCTGTGCCTTTTTAAACTGAACCTCCAGATTTTATCCTTCCAAAACTTGAGGGAATGGGTGGAGTTGCTGTAGGGAATGAAGCGTTAAAGGACTTTTTGTTCCAGTGTGATGTCCTTTGCTCCTGCCTCATCCTCACAACCACTGCCCATGGGCACACCCACACAGATGGCAACAGCAGGTCCCTAAAAATCCATTTTTGGATGCATCTCTTGAATGTTTCCTTTCCGCTCCTCGGTCCCACACACGGCAGGGACACACAAAGGCACCTTCCCTCCCTTCCTCACTCACACTCTGCTCTATTTCTCACACAAAATGAGCTTTTTTCATCACTCTGTGAGAGGAAATACCTGAATTACAACAATTTTTTCCCTGTCTGTGCATGGGTGCCACCCTGGCACAGAGCTGAGGTGCCAGGGAGCCTTGGGGACACACAGAGGGACACACACCTGTGCTTGGAGGTGCACAGGGACGAGAACAGAAAAGAGATTCATCATTTTCAACCAGAAAGCTTTCATTTCAAGGGCAAAAGTAGAACAAATAGCATTTTTCTTCTGATCAGGAATGCGTATTTAATCATTTCTGTGAACATTTCTGAACTTCTCCCTCACCGGTCCATGTTTTTCATCCAAGAACAACCAGCTGAAGATCAAACTCCATGTTTTACCCAGGAGACTCCAAATGAGAGGCTTTGGTACCAGGCTACAGCTTTTAAAGGCCTTTAAAGCAGTTTTAGAGGCATTGAAATTTTCCTTGTGACACCGGAATGCTCAGGCTGAGCTGCCTCAATTAGCAGTTTAGTAAATGATTAATTGCATGAGGCAGGCCAAGCCATTTTAAAAGCTGCATAAATATTAATAAATCTGTTTTACAAGGTAGGAAACAGAAGAGCCAAGCATTGACAGAGCTACAGGGATGGACTGTGGTGGGGATAACGTCAGGATTGGTGCTGAATTCCAGGGGCAGCTCCCAGGGGGGATCTGGGAGTGAGGATCAGCAGGGATCACTCACCAAATTCCCTGGGAATACAGAGAATAAAAGCCAAGGAGGATGAGCCAAATTTTACTGAGCTGGGGGAGGAATTAGCAGAATTAGCAGTGATTTAGAGGCCACGACATCCTTCTCTTGCCCCAAAGTGCATTTCAGGCTTCTCAGCACATCATGCTGTTAAAATTTAGAAATGAATGTCATGTGAGGATTTCAGTGCGGCTGAAGTGCTTCAGAGAAGTTTTGCAGAACTGAAATTTACCTTTGCAAATATTTTGAACAGCTCTGCAGACTCAAAGTTCCCTTTCACGCAGGGCTTTGTTCATCATGTACCAGGACAAGGTAAAACAGGAAAAGCGGAGGGTGAGAAGCTGAAGTGATCACAGAGAGTGAACAAAGCCGGCTCCAAACGTTTTTAAAAAGTCCTTAAGATAAGGATTTATTGCTGCCCGGGCTGAGCTGTGCCAGTCTCACATTGCTGACTAATTCCCCTCGATGGTTACAAACCACTGAGTCCAGATTTGCGTCATCGAAGGCGCTGAGTCCGAATAAAGGCGGAGAAATGGTGGCTGAAACATTCCCTGGAAGATGCTTCTGTAAGGAGAAGGCTTTGCCTGCTCTCAGCCCTATGGATGTGCTCACATTGACACCCCTGCAGGGTCAGAGCCACCTCCAGGCTTGGGCAGGATTTTCCAGGTGAGAGGGAACAAGGGACACCTGTGTGCCCGTGGCATCTCCGTGTTCCTCTTGAACGGCAATGAGGAATTGCCCTTGAATAGCTCCTTTAATACCCTTTGAAGTCAGCAGTTATTACGGCAAGAAGAATCTTGTTTACTTTACCCTCCCTGCATCTTGGGCAATTGTCTCTGGTTTCCTCATTTTGGGTGTCTGACAGCGCTGCCTGTTTTCCTAGGGGGGGGCAGAAAAAAGGTACAGGACGTTTAATTCTCTTTTTTTGTCATCTTCCTGTCTTTCAGTGAGAAATTCTGCTGCTGACAACTCATCTGTGCTGTTATTGATGCAGGACATCCCACTGCTGTTGTTTGTCAGCGTAACTGTGCTCAATTTTATCAATAATTTTCAACAGATGCCAGGTTTTTAACCCTTGATTCATATTTTCCCTTTCAGAAAAGCAGATTTTGTGCACATCTCACTCTTAAATATTGCAGATTTTCTGTTAGGAAGCTCTAGACGTGTTAGGTGTCGCCCTGAAAACTCAGCTTGTGGAGCTTCTTGACATAGTTTCTAAAGACTTTCCCAAGATAGTAACTGTAAACATAGATATGTATACATTCTTTCTGATACATGTCTTTTGATGGGCATCTCTCATGGCCAGTGCGGTTGAGAAAGCGTTATCCTAACCATCCAATCCCTGGCCATGGTCAGAAACCTGTAAATTGTGAGAGAAGAAATAAAGTCTCTTTCCTTCATCGTACCTTGAGCTGCATCTGTGTGACTTATTTTGTGTCCAACAGCGACTGCTAGGTATTGCAAGGATGAAAGAACAAAAGTAATTGTGCTCTACTCTATCCATAACTTTCAATGGATGCCAGGTTTTTAACTCTTAATTCATGTTTTTCTAGGTGCTTCCAGAAAAGCAGATTTCACGCACATCTCACCCTTAAATACTGCAAATTTTCTCACACCAAACCCATTGCAAGGCTGCGAGAACAAAACAGGAACACTGAGAAATGACTGCTAAAAATAGAACAGTCGGGAGAGAGGAAGGATGTGGGAGGAAAGGAGATGAAAGAGAAATTCTCTCAAAGCTTTTTGTGAGGGTCGGAGAACGAGCTGTAAAAATCCTGCATGACAGAGAGTGACTGCACCTCCTCGGGATGAGTCAGTCCAAGGGAGATTTGTGCCCTCAGGTTTGGAGAGAAGCTAATCAGGATAGAAAAAACCGCGGAGTGGTGCCTCAGGGTTTCAGCTTTTCCATTTCCCAGGTATTTGTGACCCTGCAGCTCTTCAGTGTGGAACTCCAAACTCCACACCCAGCGGCAGCTGCTGCTTCCCCACTTTGGGCAGACACAGCAATTCCTCTCCAGGCCTGGCAGCCAAGGACACCTCACTGCCTCAGGCCCCAGAGATGCAAACAAAAGGGAGCTGGGGGCAGCAAACTTGGGGGAAATCCCTTCATTCCCTGCAGCTGGAATTGGGAGATGAACCCCAATGTGCAAATGGACCAAACTTATAAAAGTGGGAAACCCATGACCTGCTGTCCATTTTGGGGTGGGTTTTGTCTGCCTGAAATGCACCTGCAGGCCCTTCCATAAACAGAACTGCTTTATATTCCCTGAATTTTGTCTGGCCTGTTTTTAGGGAGCCCAAAAAGGCATCACCAAGCTCATGTGCCCTGGCTGTGACAGCGTTTGGGAGCTGAACAGGGACAGCTGATGGCACAGAGGTCACTTCCCATCTTCCCAGGTGCTCTCAATTTCACATTACCCAGGGGGATTTAAAGCCCCCTGGAAAAGTCTCTCCTCACTGGGATATTTCAGGCTCACAGGGAGGAGTCGTTGCCCAAGCGCAAAATTTGAATCATTTCATAAAAGCGTAAAACTTAAGCAGAGAAAGTTGAATTTCCAAACTTAAATGGTTTCATGGAGAGTGGGTTTACCTTCAAGAATAAAATCCTGGATTCCTGGAATGGTTTGGGCTGGAAGGGACCTTAAATCTCATCTCATTCTGCCCCTGCCATGGCAGAAAATAAAATCCATATAAGCCTGGATTCCTGGAATGGTTTGGGTTGGATGGGACCTTAAATCTCATCCCGTTTCACCCCTGCTGTGGCAGAGACACCTCCCACTGTCCCAGGGTGCTCCAAGCCCCTTCCAACCTGGCCTTGGACACTTCCAGGAGTCCAGGGGCAACTCCTGTGGGAAAGCTGTGCCAGGGCCCCATAAATCAGAGATAAACGAGGGTGCAGGGGCAGAGATCAGGATCCAGCCCTCATTCCGTTGTAACAGAGTATCCAGGATTGGAGACCTCACTGTCATTTCAGTTCTTACTGAATTTTTATTACCTACTGATTAGGGCTGGACAGGAACTGCTGGTTCCTGATAACTCCATGTTCCTGAAACCCTCCCTGCAACAGCTGTTGGGCCACCTTTGGGAAACATGTGGAAATCATGTTCAAAATTAAATAATTCCTTATTCATATTTGATTCAGCTGCCTCAAGGAACAGGGGATATTGGAGCAGGGAAAATCCCCTTTAAGCAATTAGTGTGTGATTAGAGTACAAAGCCCTCAGAGTTCTTTTCCAACCTAAATAATTCAATTTTTCCATGTTAATGGTCAGTTTTTTGGTAGGTTGGGACAGGTGATGTGCTTGGGAGGTGAGGATTGGAGCTTGTGCTTTTAGTGGTGGCTTGAAAATGCCTTTTTTTGTCTGTTGATGCCTGTGGAAGAGGATCTGAAGGGATGCAGGCTGCCCTCACTGTAAGGTCTGGTTAGATATTGTAAGGATTAACTAATGAAGGTATGGATTAATTAATGAGGGTATGAATTAATTTATGAGGCCTGGAGACTTCCAACAGGTCTGGAAGAATGGGAAAAATTACCAAGTGAAACATCCTCTCTCTCCCCTTTTGTCCTTCAATGTCAGAAAGGCTCAGGGTGTGCACAGGGGCAGGGCACAGCTGGGTCCCCTCATTGTCCCCGTGCCTGAGCCAGCTCTGTCCCCTCATTCTGTCCTTGCCCAGTGCCTCTCCCAGCTCTGTCCCCTCATTGTCCCTGTGCCTGTACCTCTCCCAGCTCTGTCCCCTCATTGTCCCTGTGCCTGTACCTCTCCCAGAGCTGTCCCCTCATTGTCCCTGTGCCTGTACCTCTCCCAGCTCTGTCCCCTCATTGTCCCTGTGCCTGTACCTCTCCCAGAGCTGTCCCCTCATTGTCCCTGTGCCTGTACCTCTCCCAGCTCTGTCCCCTCATTGTCCCTGTGCCTGTACCTCTCCCAGAGCTGTCCCCTCATTGTCCCTGTCCCTGTGCCTCTCCCAGCTCTGTCCCCTCATTGTCCCTGTGCCTGTACCTCTCCCAGCTCTGTCCCCTCATTGTCCCCGTGCCCAGTACCTCTCCCAGCTCTGTCCCCTCATTGTCCCTGTGCCTGTACCTCTCCCAGAGCTGTCCCCAGGCTCTCCCGTGCCCGTCCCTGTCCCCTGGGCAGGGATTGCAGTACCCCCGAGCTGTGCACTGTGTGTTGCTGCCATCCAGAGCCTGCTCAGGTGAGCTGCACCCGGGGCTGTTCCTCTGCTGCTCCCGCACCTGCCAGGTGGAGGCGGGGAATTGGAAATGCCATAATTAAGGGATAAGATCCCCAAACCAGCCACACCTGGAGCGGGAATGGTTTAATTCTGTATTTTCTCATTCTCTCCTCCCCCAGCTGCCTTCAGAGAGGGGAACGTGATCTCATCAAAGAGAGCTGCAGGAGATCCCTGCTGACATATTTGCATTTTTAGTATATTATTATTTAATGTCTCAGTTGTTCTGGATGAAAAGCAGGATTAATTCTGGCTGCTGGGTGTTGAAGTGTTGAGGTAAGTGAAGGGAAGGGAAGCCAGATTTACAGCTGGTGTCTGTCCACGAAACTTCTGTGCTTTGGTCCATTCCTGCATATGCAATCTGTGCTCTCAATGCTTTGTCCACGTTCCTGTGGCATTCCTGGTAATCCCGGAGCTCAGAAAAGCTCTGTGGGCCCAGAGAGCCTGGATTCTGCCAGGGATGGTGGATTCAGGATTAACTGCTGTTCCTGCCATGTCTAATTAATGATATGGGAATTCACAACTACAGAACCCTAATCCTAACCACTAAACCTAATCCTAACCCCTAAATCCTAACCCAAACCCTAATTTACTAACCTAACCCAAACCCTAACACTAAATAATTCAATTTTTCCATGTTAATGCTCAGTTTTTTGGTAGGTTGGGACAGGTGATGTGCTTGGGAGGTGAGGATTGGAGCTTATGCTTTTAGTGGTGGCTTGAAAATGCCTTTTTTTGTCTGTTGGAAGATGATCTGAAGGGATGCAGACTGCCCTCACTGGGTCTGGTTTGATATTGTATGGATTAATTAATGAGGGTATGGATTAATTTATGAGGCCTGAAGACTTCCAACAGGTCTGAAAGAATAGAAAAAAATTACCAAGTGAAACCTCTTCTCTCTCTCCTTTGGTCCTCTCATGTCAGAAAGGCTCAGGGTGTGCACAGGGGCAGGGCACAGCTGGGTCCCCTTGGTGTCCCTCTGCCTGTCCCACTGTTGTCCCCAGGCTGTCCCTGTGCCTGTACCTGTCCAACTGCTGTTCCACAGGTGTCCTCGTGCCCTGTACCTGTCCCAGCACCATCTCCAGGTTCTCCCTGTGCCTGTCCCAGGTCTGTACCCTCACTGTCCCCATGTGTGTACCTGTCCCAGTGCTATCCCCTGATTATCCCTCTACCTGTCCACGCACTGTCCACATGCCTGTGCCTGTCCCAACACTGACCCAAAGTTGTACCTGTCCCAGTGCTCTCCCCACATTGTCCCTCTAACTCTACCTGTGCTGTCCCAAAGCTGTCACCGTGCCCTATGTCTGTCCCAACATTGTCCACTCATTGTTCATGTACATTTCCCACCACTGTCCCCTAATAGTCCCTGTATAATAACCTGTCAAAACATTGTCCCCTCATTCTCACTTTACCTGTCCCAGTGATCTTCCCTTGGTGTCCCCATGCCTATACCTGTCCCAGCACTGTCCCCATGCCTGTACCTGTCTCAGCACTATATCCTTGGTGTCTCTGTGCCCTGTACCTGTCCATGAACTGTCCCCAGCTTGTCACTGCACCTGTCCAAAGTTTATTCCCTAAATGTCTCCCTGCCCAGTGCCTCTCCCAGCACTGTCCCCATGCCCTGTCCCTACCTGAGCACTGTCCACTCGTTGTCCCTGTGCCTGTCTCAACGCTGTCTCCTCACTGTCCCTGTACCTGTCTCATCATTCTACCCAAGCTGTCCCTGTGCCTGTACCTCAACCACCACTGTCCCCTAGCTGTGCCCATACCTATACCAGCACTGTCTCTCACTGTCCCTCTACCTGTCCCAGCGCTCTCCCCTCATTGTCCCTGTCCCTGTGCTGTCCCCAGGCTTTCCCCGTGCCCTGTGTCTCTCCCAGCACTGTCCCCTCATTGTCCCTGTACCTGTCCCAGGTTGTTCCTGTGCCTGTCCCAGCTCAGTTCCCTTATGATCCCCTCACCCAGTTCCTGTCCAGCACTGTTGCCATGCCCTGAACGTGTCCCTGCACAGTCCCCTCATTGTCCCTCTACCTGTCCCAGCACTGTTCCCTCTTTGACCCCGTACCTGTACATGTCCCAGTACTGTCTACTCATTGTCCCTGTACCTGTCGCACCACTTTCCTCTCATTGTCCTCTTGCCTTTACCTGTCCCACCACTGTCCCCTCATTTTCCCTCTACCTGTCCCAACACTGTCCCCATGCCTATACCTGTCCCAGCGCTAACCTTGCCCAGTTGTGCTAGGGTGTACCCAGGAGTGCCCAGGTGTGCCCAGGTGTGCCCAGGCAGGCCCAAGTGTGTCTAGGTGAATTGCTGTGAGCCCAGATGTGTTCAGTTGTTTCCTGGAGTGCCCAGGAGTGCACAGGTGTTCCCAAGTATGCCCAGGTAGAGATATATGTGCCCAGGGGTGGCAAGGTAGGCCCAGGTGTGCCCAGGAGTGCATAGGTGGGCCCAGCTAGACCCAGATGGGCCCAGAAGTCCCCAGATGTGCCCAGGAGAGCCCAGGCATTTCCTGGTTTGCTCAGGTGTGCCAGGGCGTGACCAGGTGAGCCCAGATGTGCCCAGGTGTGTCTAGGTGGGCTAAGGTGTGCCCAGGTGTGCTCAGGTGATCCCAGATATGCTCAGGTGAGCCCAGGAGTGTCCAGAGGTGCACAGGAAGTCACAGAGGAATACAGGTGTGCTAGGTGGGCCAAGGTGTACCCAGATGTGCACAGGTGAACCCAAATATGCTCAGGTGTGCCCAGGAGTTCCCATGTGTACCCAGGTGTGCCAAGGTGTACCCAGGTGTGCGCAGGTGGGGCCAGGTGTGCTGACATCTACCCAGGTGGGCCTAGGTGTGCCCAGGTGGGCCCAGGTCATGTGTGACCAGGTGTACTTGGGTGTGTCCAGGTGTGCCCAGGATTACTCAGGGGAGCCCAGGTGTTCCCAGAGGTGCCCAGATGTGCCTAGGTGGGCCCAGGTGTATCCAGGTGGTCCTAGGCGCTCTCAGTTGTGCCCAGGTGTTCCCACGTGTGCCCAGGTGTTTGCAGGAGTTCCCAGGTTTGCCGAGATGTGCCCAGGTGTTCCCACGTGTACCCAGGTGTTTCCTCATGTGCCCAGGTGATCCAGGGTACACCCAGTTGAGCCCACATGTGCCCAGAGCCCACAGGAGGGAGCCATACACTTTGTTTTCAGGGAAGAAGAAAATCACTTTTGTATTCAGTGTCTTCATTGGATGTTCAGAGGTGAAAAGGAAGAAGAAACGATGGCAACATTTAAATGCACCAGTGGAGCTTCATAAAGAAGGAATTCAGCTTTTTCCTGGAGATTACCTGAAAAAATTCAGGGACAAAAGATCACACTTCATTATTTTATACAATCACATCATGGAACCATGGAATCCCAGAATGGTTTGGGTGGGAAGGGACCTTAACTTTCACCCCTGCCACGGGCAGGGACACCTCCCACTGTCCCAGGTGGAGCCAGGAGGGCTGTGCCAGAGGCAGGGAAAGCAGCTTGGAATCTGGGAACCTCCTCCTGTGCCTTGTTTTTATTTTTTTCCCTCTAAACAAAGATTCAGTTTGATTTGTGGCTGTTGCTGGACAAGGAAAGTACAAAGCAAGGAAAGCTTTCAACAGCCTAAAAATAAACTCTGTTATTGTCATTTTTTATGAATATTTCACAAAGGATGGGATTTCTTCATCTTCAGCATCACTGGAAACACCAGGCATGATTTTTCCATATTAAAAGAAATCCACCATTATTTATTTTTTTTGGTCTTCGCTGAATTCTGTGAGTTTTTGAGCTGCTTGCTGACATCTGACATTGCTTTGGGATCACACTTGGACAAGAGCTTGGGCACACATTTGCTTTTGCTTTGGGGTAGAGGGACCTTTCCCAGCTCAAATTCCTTTTGTGTACATCCCAAAGTGATAACACCAAGGACAATCCATCCATCAGCCCCCAGATGGGATAACCACAAGGAATCCTGTTTGTTCCTGTTTGTTGTCACCATTAAAGAGGTGGTTGGAGCTGGAAGTTGGCAAATCTCATCCTTCCCTTCCTATTTATAACCTCCCATCTCCCTGAGTTATGCCAGTGGGATTTAATTCCAAATCCGTATTTCCTGAAGGGGGTGGAAAATGGGATTGTGCCTCTCACAGATGATGCTGGAGAACAGCAAAAGTATCCCAGCTCCTCCAGGAACACAGCACATCCACGGGATGCCAGGGAGACAAAACAAAGGGTGTTTCATCCATTTGTTCAGTGATAATGAACTCGTTTGGGAGAGCCAAAGTACCCACACACACAAAAATGCACCAAAACAAACAACGAGGGAATATTCTGTACATAATTCAGAACAGCCATGGGATGGAAAAGAAAATAGACATGTCCTGGGCAATGTTTTTTCATATGTGCAAGGAATACATTCCTTTCCCCTGTGCTGGAGTTATGAATTTGTCAGGGTTCACGTTTTTCCTCTTATTATTTCTCATCCTTAAAGGTCATCAAGCTCTAAAAGCCTGGCCTGTCTTCATCTGTGCTCTAATCCAGAAACCCCTGAGTGACCTAGGATTCAGTGCCCCTGAACAGGAGCAGATGGATCCTCCTGCCCTGCCCTCAGCTTCTGAGGCGAGGGGCACGATGGATTCTGGGAATGGCAGGGCCAAGGTTTCATGGAATACACGGCATTGTTCATGACAGAATCATGGGATATCCTGAGCTGGAAGAGACCCCTGGAATGGTTGATCCTGCACAGACACCCCAAAGTCCCACCCTGGGCATCCCTGGAGCACTGTCCCAACACTCCTGGAGCTCTGGCAGCCCCAGGGTTGTGCCCATTCCCTGGGCAGCCTGGGCAGTGCCAGCTCCCTCTGGGGGAAGAGCTTTTCCCAAAATCCAACCTTTCCCTGCTCTCCAGCCTGGGTCTCCCCGGCACAGCTCTAGCCTTTCCCTCAGATCCCATCACTGCCCACCATTCCATCCCAAACCACCACCATCAGCTCTCCCAGTCTTCCATCATCCTGGAGAAATGAGCTCTTTGGTTGGCCATTTTCTCCTGGGAATAAAAGCAGCGGGGCAAAACCCCTGTGAGCTGCCACATCCAGCATGGAGTGAGATGTGGATCTTGCTCCTCACACAGCCTGTGGAGTGAGGAGATTTCCCTGCCCATTTTAACCCTTCAGCTGGGTGTCTTTGAGCAGCGTGGAGGAGCTGGGTGCTGAGTGTGGCATTTTCCCCCTCTCTCAGTACAAGAAGTCAGGCTCTGTGTGCCGGGCGGTGAAACACGACTGTGACCTGGCTGAGATGTGCACAGGGATAGATTCTGAGTGAAAATGGAGCTGTGTAAAAGCCAGACCTTGCTGCTGGTCCAGGAAAAGCCCTGGATTAACCTGGTTTTATTCAGTGATGGCCAGGGGTGATTTGCTGTAGGTGAGGTTCCTTTGCTGAGACTAACAAAGGTTCCAGGCCCCATCCTTCCCCAAGTCATCAATCTTATAGATCCTATAGATCCAACCAGGGGGGGTCACAAGAGCCTTGGAGCTCCATCTCCACTCTTTATATTCCACTCTGACACCAGCACTCATCCACTGATTTATTTTTTTTAGCGTTCCAAATGGACACTAAGACAATTTTTAGGAAAATGTGGTGCTGTGGGGATCTCCACCAAGGCCAGACCTCCGAGCTTGCTCAGGCCCCCTCTTCTGCTCCTGTTTGTAACTTTATCCTGGAGTAAACCCTCTTTACTAAAACTTTTGTGAGTCCCAAAGTCCTTCCCTCTGACTGGGAGAGAGGAAAAGGGTTGTTAAACCCCCTGCATAGTTTGGTTGTACTTTTTTCCTAAATATAACCCTTTTTTTTTTTTTGCTTTTGGGCATCACCTCCCTGCTGGAAGCTGTTCCATGAGGGTGAGACCAGGTGGGGTTGATCTGCAGGTACTTCCAGATCCATCCCTGTGCCACTGGAGCTTGGTCTGTGGTGCAGGATGAGGAATCCACATTTCCCAGCAAGGTCTGGATGCACCCCTGGGCCCCTGGCACAGCCTGGGTTTGCTAAAATCCCCTCTGGAGAGAAATCTGTGCTGTGCTGCCCTTCACTTGTTATTAATCATCTGCCTGAGTCAGAACTTGTAACCCTGAGCCTCTGCTCTGACAGCAGATAAAGTGAGCAGCCTTACAAGAAAGAGCTTGTGTAAGAGGAGGAGGGATTTGGAAACCTTTTGGCAGGGTTGCTTTGTCCAAACAATGCTTTGGACCAGAAAGCTTCAGGGAAATGGCACCTTCTGGCCCAAAAAAAGCTCAAATCCCTCAGCTGGGAAGTAAAGCTGGCACTGAAATCCCATCCCACACTCTGGAATAGCTGAACACAGGTTTTATGGCAAATCCCAGGTCCAGGAGTCTCCATCTTGTTATGATTTACAGGGACACACAAACTGGAGAGGGAATTGTATTCCTATGAGCGGGGTCATGTTTGTTATTTGAAGCCAGCTAGAATGTGCTGTAATTCATTTGCTTCATTGTTCTGGGGCTTGTTTGCCCTCCTCTTTTTATTTTATTCTCTCCCCCCAAAGCAAAAGCAAACACTTGCACTGCTGTGTGAGGGACTGAGAATGTCCTGTCCCCTGGAGGCACCAATAAGACCAAGATTAATTTTTATCCTGACTCTACAGAGCCAGAATCCCAAAGACATCAGCTGGGGAGCCACACTGGGCTGTTTGCCCAGCTTAAGGAATAACAAGGTGTGTCCAGGCCTAAAGTAACTCTTTTATTGCAGTTCTAGAGCACAAAACCAGGCTCAATCCTTCTTGCTCTGGGTTTGAGGCTCTCACAGAGAAACCATGGCTGGCCCAGGTTTGGATATTGAACAGTGCAATGTCCAATTTATTATGGAACATCCCCATGGAAGAACTGGGGATGATAAAGGACATTAAAGCCAACTCTTGGTTGATGGCAAAATGCCCCAAGAACTCAAGAATTGGCCCTAAATTGGTCACAGCTGAAGAAGAGATTTGAGTTGCAGCTACACAGGGAAGGGAATTGGCTGGAAATGGGGTTTGTGCTTCCAAAGTGGGGGATCCATCCATGTGCTGAAAGGGTCTTTGCTCCTGGGAATCTCAGATGTTTCAGTGATGAGGGGGAGGCAGAGAAGCTTCTGCCCCCCCCCCCCCACCCCCCATCATCTGTTGGGAGACTGGGAATAAAATGCAGCCAAAGTCACTCAGAAAATTGGTGACAGCAACTAAATTTGGGGTTATTTTCTCCTTTTTTGATTTTAAACTGGTGAAGCTCTTCAGAAGTTTCTCCTCTGCTTTACAATTTGGGGCTGGGAGGAGGTGGAAAATGGGAAGTCAGGAAGGAGAGGAAAGAGTTCTGCCTAAATCCCCCAGATTAATTGTTGGATTTCTCTGTGGGGTTTAAGTCCATGGTTCCAACTAAAAGATTTTCTACTGGAGGCTGAGATGTGAGATAGAAAGATGATCCAAAGCATCAAAAGAGGGGATGGATTAAATAGAGAATAAAAAGGGAAGGAAATTAGGAACTTTTGTGGTTACGTGCTAGGAGCTTTGGAAAATCATGCTCAAATTGGAAGCATGTGCTCTAGAAAGTTACAACATAGGTATTGCAAAAAATGCATTTTTCCCAGAGGAAGGGGAGGAATTGGGATTTAGAATTATGAAATTATCTGGGGCAGAGCTCTGGTCTTCTGCACAGGAGGGCAAACTGGGGATGGAGACCAAACCTAGCCCCTGGAGGGGATGGTCCAGCACAAAAGATACCTGTGCAGCTCCAGTGGTGAGCTGGCATCACTTCCATGAAATAGGAGAGAGCTGGGATGGAGAAGGACTCAGGCTCAAGGCTCAAGCGGGAAAATCCTGGTCTAATTAAGAGTTTAGAGACATCCCCAATGTCTGTTTGAGTCCCTGCTGAGGCTGGGAGTGGCTCCCACAAAAATGAGGTTTAAATTATTGTGCTTCTTCCTTTGATTCCTGTTTGCAGGAAACTTCCTGCCTGTGGAGAGGGGATTATCAATGAAGAGAGAGTTGGGACCTTATGGATGCAGAAATCCACAGCTGGGAAGGGCCTTCCCCTCCTTCTTGTCAAAGCAATGGCCAAACTCAGAATTTCCAGTTCCAGAAACAATCCTTCGCTAAAACATGGAGGGACTTGTAGCAAGTTCCGAGTGGGGGGATTGAGGAAGGAGGAGAGAATCCAGAGCTGGATCTGGAGATTAAAACCATTAATTGGGAACATCTGGAAGGGGCTCTCCCATCCCTTCCCCATAAGCAGAGCTGGAGCAGGAGCTCCTGTCTGTGTCTCTGTCCAGCACTTCCCTCGCAGCACAGAGATTCCTGCTGTCCTTTAACAGAATTCTGAGGTAATTTTTGTTGTTAAAAACACAACAGAAGGTTGTGTCCGTGCTATTGCCAACCTGGAAGAGGCAGCTGAGTTGGGAGAAATAAGGAATGGAAAGTTGAAAGCAAAATGGAGAGATTTCCTGGATAAATACACATTTCAGGATATACAGCAAGGTCATGGAATCCCAGGTTTGGGTGGGAAGGGACCCTAAATTCATCCAGTTCCACCCAAGGACATCTTCCACTATCCCAGGGTGCTCCAAACCGTGTCCAGCCTGGCCTTGGATACCTCCAGGGATCCAGGGGCAGCCCCAGCTTCTCTGGGAATTCCATCCCAGCCCCTCCCCACCGTCAAAGGGAGGAATTACTTTCCCATATCCCATCATCAGCTCATTTAAATCAGCATTGCTCCAGTGGAATCACCAAATACAAATGGACCTCAGCTCAATTCCAGGCCACGTGGGCTCTTCCAAGTCAAAAACCTTAAAAATTAAGCTGGTGGAGGTTTTTGGGGGGAAGTGACAGAGGAAATACAATCCTAGACAGGCAGTGG
Source organism: Cyanistes caeruleus (assembly GCF_971803275.1). Taxonomy (NCBI): domain Eukaryota; kingdom Metazoa; phylum Chordata; class Aves; order Passeriformes; family Paridae; genus Cyanistes; species Cyanistes caeruleus. Next base: position 2,230,615 of record NC_141729.1, on the reverse strand, counting down.
AAAAGGGGGAAAAGAACCAAAGAAACCAGCAGAGACCAAAGGAAAAGGTTGGGAAAAGTAAGAGATGCTCAGAGTTCAGGTACGACAGCAGGACAGAGCTTTGCCACGTGTTCAGGGGAGCTGATGCCATGAAAAAGCAAAATGCTTTCAATTAGGAATCAAAATTAGAACAATTAATAAGGAGGGAGTTAATTTAATCAGAATGTTCAAAGTTGTTAGGATGAATTATGATCACAGACTCTGCAGCATCCTGCCTGGTGGTTCAGGTATTGCTATAAAATCATTTCAATACTTCCACTTCATCCCTGGGAGCAAATCTACCTTGGGAGCGAGCTCCAGACCTTGGAATCCTTGAGGAATCCAGAAATTTGCTGTGATTCCCATCCTGAGCTGGCTGTTCCAAACAATTTCTGCAGGATTTTCCCCTCCAGCCCAAGTTCAAGGTTGGGTCCAGGTCTTTCTAATTTTATCCCTGTGGAATTCCTAGAAGCCAGACTGAATTGACTTTCACGCAAGAATCTCCTTTGTTTACACACCCGGCTTCTCTGTTCAGTCAACAAAACCTGGTTTTTATTAAATTCCCCTGGAAATATTAAAAACAAAAAAAATGAGAGAGGCATTTAAAATTAAGGGAAAAAATGCTTGGTCTGGGTGTTTGGGTGAAATCTGGGGGTGGGATGTTGGTGAGCTCAGAATGTTAATGAGGGATCAAAGCTTTTTTTTTTTATAATTTAAAGGTTATCAAATTCCATAGAATTTTTTTAGGCTGAGACTACCAGAGGAATCCAGGTGCGAAGGGAGCTGTGCAGGGCTCCAATCTCACATAAAAAGGACAAACTGAAGAGTTGGTCAGGTGGAATTCCAAGTTCAAGTTCAAATTTGATTTTTCCTTGTTTTCTGTGACTCTTGTGCTTTTTGCTCTAGCTTTAACTTAGAGTGGATTCAGTATATTCACTTTAATGGGATTTATCTGCCTCAACCCCTATTAAACAGTGGGTTTTTCATGTGACTCCTTCCAGATGGATAAAAAAGGAGGATGGAGAATTCCCAAGGATCCACCTGGCTGTATAAACCAGGGATTTAAATCCTGTTACAGCAGGTGAATGAGCACGAATGGCAGAAATCAATGGGGGGGATTGTTATGGGATCATGGAATTAAAACTCATCCCATTCCCACCCCTTCCATGGGCAGGAACACTTCCCACTATCCCAGGCTGCTTCAGACCCCGTCCAGACAATGAGGTAACTATTCCATGAATCCACAAGAAGCACCAAAAGGGGGTAAAAAAACCCAAATGAACCCATGGAATTACCAATCCCAAATATCCTGGCTGATACTGCGATCAGCACGGCTACACCATTCCAGGTCATGAATTTGCTGTTTCCTTTTCCCTCATGGAAGAGAAATGAGCTGGGGCAAGGCAGTGCTGGGGAAGGTCTGGGTGGGACAGAGGAAGGAAATAAAGGAAATAAAGGAAATAAAGGAAATAAAGGAAATAAAGGAAATAAAGGAAATAAAGGAAATAAAACACTGGAGGAATAGATTTAAAATCCAGACAGAGAAAATGGATGGTTTAAAGCTGGTGATTCCCATCTGGGCTGCTGGAGCATCACCTGAGTGAAAGCTTCACTTTGGGACAGCCCAAAATGTCCCTTTTGTGACATCAGCACCTGAAGATCAATTACCTGTGTGTGCCTAATTGCAGGGCTGAGCTTTCATTTTCCACCCAGCTCTTACTTCTGTCTCTTTTTTTTCTCCCTTTCTCCTTCAGCAATGGCATTTGCATTCCTTTTAGCCAAATAGCAAGGTTAAACTAAAAATAATCCTGCCCATCAGTTTTAGATTAGGCCTAGAGCAGGCCCAGCTTTACTGTAAACGTGTGTGTCAGGATTGCTGCGTGCTCTGCTAGGAAACTGCTCCAGCCAGGCATTTCAGGAATGAGATTAATGGGCTTTTTAACATCATCTGAAGTCGTTTCTGATTGCCAAGTGGTGACTGTTATTAATAATTGCATGAATCTACCTTCTTTCAGGAAAAATGAGGGCATTTAGGAATGGTTTCCTTTCCTGATACTGAGGTGGGTTTGAAACTTGTGCCTTTCTCTGCAAAAGCAGCAGCACATCCCCAAATCCCAATTCCTTTGAAAACAGCAGGATAATTCTTATTATAATACTGGAAGTGTCCAAGGCCAGGTTGGACAGGGCTTGGAGCAACCTGGGGTAGTGGAAAGTGTCCCTGCCCCTGGCAGGGCAGGGATGGGATGATTTTTAAGGTCTCTTCTAGCTCAAACCTTTCTAAGATTCTGGGATTTTTCTGATTTGGGGATTCTCTGATTCTCTAAATTCTGATTCTGTTTAATTGCTTTGTGTTCACAAGGTTTTAATCTCTCCCTTTGTGAATCTGAGTTGCCTAGCGCAGGTTTATGACTATTCCCATGCCTTTTCCTGCTGAAAGCCCAGATTTGATGGTGTGGAGGACAGGAGATTCTGGAAGGAAGCGCTAATCCTCCCTCCTCCAGAGTGCAGAGGTTCAAAGGAAGGTGTCACCAGGTGTAGTCCCACAGTGGGATTAAAACCAGCTCTGATTTGGAAACCAGACTCTCCTTCAAAGGCCCACAGGCCCGGAAGGCCAAAATCCACAGAAAGGAATCTGTTACTCCTTCAAAAGGTCTCAATATCCAAAGGATGGGATTATTTTTGATCCCTGTGGGTGAGGGAAAGGCTGGAACTTGGGTTCTGGTTTAAAAGGACACCAGGGAGTCCCAGACCTGTCCTCCCCCTTCAGTTTCTCCACTGGGGCCTCCTGGGTAACTCAAACAGATCCAGGTTGGTGCTCTGGCATCCAGGGAAAAGATCCTCATGTGGGATCCTCGTGCTCTACTGGGATGTGTTTAGGCCCGACCATCTAACACCAAGAAAACCCAAAAAAATCCCAAAAAACCCTTGGGATACCAAGGCAGCAGCTGGAATTAAACAACACCCTGTGCACGTTCTGCTCTACACACAGCCAAAATATTAATTCCCCTAAAACCAGCAGAGTTCCCAGGGGATAAACCATCCTCAGGGCATCTTTAGGATGGGCTGAAACATCTCTGATACAGAATTTTGACTGAATATCTTAAAGGAAAAGAGCTCCAGACAGCCCAAGCTGAATGTGGGGAGACGAGCCGTGGGTTCTGCTTGCTGGGATTTCTCACAGATCCTAAACGAGACAGTAAAATTTGTTCAGCATTTATTGGTGTGGCTGTAAAACTTCATCCCATTTTGGCAGCTCTGGCTGATGGCAGAGGAGGTGTCAGAGATGTGGAGCTGAGACAAAGTCTGGGAGATGTTCTCTTGCTCTCTTGTTTAAGTTAAATCTCTTGCAGCCTTGTCCTTCCTCATTGAGCTGCAGGATGTTTCCACAGGTACTTGCTAAAAGAGCTGAGTAATTAAATTTATTCCAGGAGAAATCTGTGAATGGATTTCTCAACAATAAATGTGCTGCAGACCCAAAACTGCCTGTCCAAGCTCCTCTCTGTGATCCTCTGACTTGCTCTGCATCCTCCTCCCCTCTGAGGCTGCTCCCAGACCCAGCCAGAACCTTTAAAACCTTTAACATTTGTATTTCAAGTTAAAAAATGCAATTCATGTCGTACCTTTGTGAACCTCAGTGGTTCCAGTGTGTTTTTGCTATCCAGAGCTTGGCAATATCCATTACTGAAGGATGAAATGCCAGCAATTGATCAATTAATTTTAAATATTCAGGCAATTCCTTGCCTGGCAATGCTTCCAGCAATGTGTTTACTAGCATTAATGACTTATGGAAGGATGTGTTCAAATCAGGGGATGAATATTTCTATTTTTAACATTCTCTTCCTCAGTTTTTAACCTTTTACAAATCACTTCTCCATGCAACTACAATCTAAAACAGGGCTGAGATAATTTCCAGTCAAAATCACCTCCTGTCATTTGTCCTGGGATGAGCTGAAATATTCTGTGAAATGGAGCTTTTAAAGAACTCCCCACTTCCTTTGGCTGGGAGGAAGGGAAGTTTTAAATTGGATTTTGGAGCTGTTCAGCTCTGGAGCTTTTCAAACATTTACTGGAGGTTAAAAAAAGTGTTTTGGTGTGGAGTTATTGTGATTGTTTTTACATCCACTTTGCATCTTTCTCCCTTAGGGGAGTGGAATGAGAGCAGAGAAGAAAAATCACTTAATTAATTTATGTTTCAAAGTTCCTCTGCTATAACTGGAGCACAAAAAAAAAGACTTTAAAGGAAACAGTTCCTGAAAAAGGAGAAATCTTTCCATTCATTCGGGATCCAACGTGTGCTCACTCATGCGCTGCCCCACAGCTGGCACTCTCTTAGCTAATTACCAGTGACATTTAATTCAAACTAAAAGGAGCCCAAGGGTCTAAAAATAACCCCAAACCACAAAAGAACAAAGCACTTGTCTGCCTCTAACCCTGGGTAGCACCAAAACACGGTCTGGGGATGACAGGGGGAGTCAAATCTCTGGATTTGGGAAAAATCTCTGCACCTTTTTGGGATTATTTGTCCATTTGTGGTACCTTGGGCTCAGTCATTTAAGGGCTGGAAGTGTTGGTGTCAGACACCCAGGGGCTTTCAGCCATTAAATTCCATTTTAGGTTTTGTTTGAATCTTTCCTTGGATACTGGAGGGAGGATTTGGTGTCCTGGAGAGCTGGAGAAGTTTCTCCATGTCCTTACCTGCACACAGGGAGCTTGTGCTTATTTGGCTTAATTCCAACCCTGTTACATCTCACAGGATCACAGCTAAGTGCTGAAATAGATTCTTGGTCTCTTTTTTCCTCCATTTCTAAAAAAAAACCCCAGCTGATTTCTAAAAAGAAAAAATCACAGCAAAGTCTGGGAGAGATATTCTCTCACTCTCTTATGTTAAATCTCCTGGAGCCTTGCTCTTTCTCACTGAGGTGTAGGATGTTTTCACAGGTACTTGCTAAAAGAGCTGAGTAATTAAATTTATTCCAGGAGAAATCTGTGAATGGATTTCTCAACAATAAATGTGCTGCAGACCCAAAACTGCCTGTCCAAGCTCCTCTCTGTGATCCTTTGGCCTGCTCTGCATCCCTCTCCCCTCCAAGGTTGCTTCTGGACCAAGCCATTTGTATCCCTGTGGGGATGGGGAGGGGCTGGGAAGGAATTCCCAGGGGAGCTGTGGCTTCCCCTGGATCCCTGGAGCGCCGTGGGCCAGTGGGAGCTGTCCCTGCCTGGCAGGGCTGGCACTGGATGGGATTGAATGTCCCTTCCAAACAAACCATTCCAGGGTTCTGTGATCCACCCATCCCTGTTTTTAAGGAGTGAGGTGTGGGGTGGATCCCCTGTGATTCCTCCAAGGCAATAATGGCACCCCCAAGGCAGGAGCTGCTCTCTTGGCAGGGGAAGAATGAGACCTAGACCATTTCCATAACCCTGGTCTTAATCCCTGCTTGATTTCTGAGCCTGGTCTGAATTTGAAACTTCAAACTCTCTCTGGCTTTTCCCACTGCCTGTTAGTTAGAGAACGGGATTAGCCAGCATCATGGGAGGGTGTTGGTTAAATTACCAGCTCCTCCTGGATGCAAGATCCATTATCAAGAGGATAAGGGAAAAGGAAACCTTGTGTTGTCCGGGATGAACATCCCAGCCTGAAGACACGGAGCTTGGAACAGATCCACTTACAACTGGAATCTCTATCACAGATCAACGGCAGCAGATTCCCGGTGGATCTCGAGTTCCAGAGTTCCTGTAGAACATCCTCTTCCATGTCCTGCAACATCTCATTGCAGGTTTGATGCACAAGGAATTTCCTCCTGGTCACATCAAACCAGCTGGCAGAGCCTTTCCCATTGCAGGACCTGGAATGTTTAGGTTGAATTATTTGGGATACAAGGAGCTGTGAGAATTCTGCCAAACCTCTTTAATGTCCCTACCTCTGGATCGAGGATGCAGGTGTTGTCCGTTTGAGAGGCTCCACATACCACAGCATATTCCAAAGGACCATGTAACGGAGCTCCAGGCGTGGCTTCCCAAAGGGATCAGCCAGTCCTCGGTCATTTTAACCCCTGGCCTTTGGTAATTGTTGTTTGTGGGTCAGATTTTCCTTGGCCTGTTTTCCTGTGGGACATGAGAGTGGTTGGTGTCTCCAGCCCACTTCAGTCTGAGTCTGTCTGCTTCCATTCCACAATCCAGATGTTTGTTTGACCATAGGCATTTTACAAAAGCCTAAAACAAATAAATACCCAATCCTATCCCTTCGCCTCCCTTTGGATTGAACATTCCCGGAGTATTATTGAGGTTAATGAGGGTTTTCCTCTCTTCAACAGCAAACTCAGATCCAGGCTTGACACCCACTGGCCCAGCTGGATCCATTGTGGGCCCTGGGGACCCTTCCCCAGTGCTCCTGGCACAGCTGACAGAAGGGATCAGGGCTGAGAATGAAATCCACCCCTCCAGAGCCTGGGATGTGCAGCACAGAGAGCAAAACCAGAGAGAGAACAGCCTCTTCCCTTCCTCCTCTGTCCCCTTCCCACCACCAACCACCACTTACAGGGATGGTTTGTAAATGAGCTGATTTGTTGCTCTATCCATGGAACTTTCAAACAAGCCTTTCCCTGGCAGATTCCTTTGAAATACCAAGTGGTTTTTTTTAATGGGAAAAATGAACCAAGAGCTCTTACGTTTGTGTGCTGTTGTTTATAATCAGGGCTGGCAGCAATGTCAGCTCCTAATGCTTCGCCCACTCCTCTTCCACAGGATTATTCATCCCAGGAGTGGGGATGAGAGGCTAAGAGGCTTCTGTGATGGTTGTTTTGTAACCTTCTCCCATCTTTAAAAGGGAAAAACCGTGTGGGTTTAACTCAGCCCAAATCACCTCATGGCCAGCTCCTGGGTCCTGAGTGTGTGGTTCAAACAACCTGAGCTGTGCTCCCAAGGAATTCCTGCTGGCATTTTGCTGCCCTCTCCAGCCAAGCTGAGCAGGGACCGGGGTGTTTCCCATCATTTTCCTGTTTGCTGGAAAGCTCACTGAAGTGAGCTGTTGAGTTGCTTTGAAGTCCGGCTGTGTAAACAAACATATATAGAGAGGGAATTATTTACCACCACCACATTTAGGAATTCGCAGAACTCCAAGCTATTCAAAGCACATTTCTGCCACTTAAATGTTGTTTATAAATGTCTCCAAGAGTTCCCAGGACAAATCAGGCCCCTGTGACGGAAGGCAGTTTTCACCAGACAGGGTCACTGAGGTGGACATGACCTGGGAGAGGCACCAGGCTGGTGAGATGAAACCACACCGTTAATGAGCTGCAGGCTCGTTAGTGCAGCTCTTTCCCAGGAGTAGCTTCCATTGGGAAACTCTTCTTGTGGCTGCACTCGGAGCCCTAGCAGCCTCCAAATTCCACCCCCTGGCTGCCAGCACCGGGTGAGGTTGTGCAGAGCCAGCTGCCCACAAGAACTCAGGGACACGAGCGCTGTGTACTCTGATATCCCTCCTGGAGGACGTGGTGGAGCTGCTCCCAGAGCTTTGAAGGCCTTGCTGATGCCTCTGGAAAGAGAATAATCCCTGTTTTCCTGGGCTGGAAGGGTCATTTTTCTGGGATTTGTGCTCTCTGCCAGCTCACAGCCCTTGTGAGCAGAGTTTCCTCCACAAATAACTGATGGGAGGTTCTTGCTCCAGGCAGCTCCATGGTCCTGCAGCTCTCCTACACCTGGTAATTATCCCCAGCAGCACCATTTGCACTGGGTTTGATGGCTGGGATTCCAATTTATCTTGAAATCACACCTTGGAATAAGGAGCAAACCAGGACCTTCAAGGGACCCTGTGGGGAGGATGGAGCAGGACGTCTGTGGTGACACAGAGCAGCCACGGGCCTGCCCTGTTCCTGCACCAGGCAGGCGTCTCTGGAGCTTCCTCAGTGGGCAGAGAGAGGCAGGAGAAGCTAATTAAGGGAATCTGGAAAAAATTTTCCCCAGAGGACCTGCTGATGTGACTTGGGCCAGCAGAGCAGCTGCTGGAGCTCATCAAAGATCTGTGGTTATTGAGTTAAAAACTACTAAAGGTGAATTTTCACCTGCAGCTGATAAGGAGATGGATGCTGTGCCTAATTACCCTGCTTGTTTGGAATAATGAAATAAGCTTTCATGGATCTGGAGTGAAATGGGATAGAGCCTCTGCACTGATGATCTCAGAGGCCTTTTGCAGCCTAATCTGTGATTCTGGGAGTCTGTCACCAACATCTTGCACTTATCTGGCTTTAATTGGGCTGGGAGCTGCTTCAGCTGGGGAGGGAGGGACAGAACATCCAGAACTGATGGCACAGGAGTAAAACTGGGCCTCCTCCCTGGTTTCCACCAAATTGTTGGGATCCTGCCCTGTGCATCAGCATTAAATCCCAGTAAAGAGGTGCTGGATTTACTTCTGCTGTGATGGGGAAGGGACAAATATTGGGGTAGAGAAAGAAACAGTGACTTCAATAAATGACCTCTGACAGTTCTTCCATTCCTTCCTGAGTTCAATGCCCACTTTTCTCCTCTGGGACAGACAAACATCCCAGCAGCTCATGAAATGATCATTTGAAAGGAAAAAGGGGAAAAACAGTATAAAATGTATAGATCTGTTTAGACGGGTACTAGGTGCAGGTTTTTCCCTCAGTGGAAATGGAATCAGCTTCTCAACTCCTCAGTTTTAAATAATAGCACAACACTTGCCTTTGAGCAGGAAAAAATCCAGCTGCAGGGAACATCCAGCTGCAGGGAATATCCAGCTGCAGGGAATATCCAGCTGCAGGGAATATCCAACTGCTGGGAATATCCAACTGCAGGGAATATCCAACTGCTTCCACTCAGCAGTGTCTGCAAATTGAGACATTCATTGTCTTGGTTTGCATTATGGATTTAAACAAGTGCTCCAGACTAACCAGGGGCTGTTTCTCATTTTCTTTTCTGCCAGAAATCACAACCATCCCTCCCTGAGTTCTGCCTGGAGAAGGTTGGAGGGAGCCAGGAACATGTCAGGGCAACTCTTGCCTAAGTGTGAAAGGTGAGTTTAGGACATACCTGGAACAGCTGCCAACAAATGGCTTTTGGGATTGACAAAATTCATGCTTTTTTAAACAGATTTGTGGGGTTGATGCTTCTGTGACTCCTCCCAAACTGGCCCAGCACCCTGGGAAAGAAACACCTACGTTCAACGCCTCCCAAAATTATTTTCAAGACTGGAAAGGAGAACTGAAACAGAAAATATTTACAAATGCCTGGAGTACTGAGACAAGGTGGAATGGCTTCCCACTGAAAAAGAGATTTAGATGGGATAGTAGGGAAAAATCCTTCCCTGTGAGGGTGGTGAGGGGCTAGGGTGGAATTCCCAGAGGAGCTGTGGCTGCCCCTGGATCCCTGGGAGTGCCCAAGGCCAGGCTGGATGGGGCTTGGAGCAGCCTGGGACAGTGGGAGGTGTCCCTGCCATGGCAGGGGGTGGCACTGGGTGATTTAAGGTCCCTTCCCACCCAAACCATTCCATGATCCCATGAAATAACTCGCATCACAAGATCCCTCTTGGGAAAAGATATATTTTATCTTTTTTCCTGGGGATTTCCAGATGATCTCCACCTTGCTTGGAAGGAGCAGCTGCCCTTTACCAGGCTCACTGATGATTTAATTTCTGCCGCTGCAATTTTAACAACAAAGGATAAAGAGATCAATCTGATGCCTGGGTGTGCAAATTCTCCCTGGAATTCTCCAATTCCAAGGGATGAGTTAATTTTCTTTTCCTTTCCAGTGCCACTCCAGGCATCACATGACGAGGCACATCTGCTCTGTGACTCATGGAAAGGGAATATCCCATGCGTGTAAGCGGCACAGGCTGCCTCACACTGAACCTTTGGGAAGCTTTTTGGAGGCCTGGTTCTGCAAGAAATAAAAAAGGGGACAAATTCCTGCTGGGGAAGAACTTTGAAAGCTGCAATTTGGCCTGGAAAAATACCCAACATCAAAATATTAATAATGAGAACGTGCTCCTGCTGACAGTCCTGGAGACGAGAATTCTCCGTACATCCAGAGCCAACTTCTCCAGGCCTCTCTCCTTCGGATCTTTACCCTTACTCATGGAACACCCCCAGTGGACGGGGTGGAGGAAGGGTTTGGGAAGGGTTTGGAAGATGAAATGTCCTGAGATTTGGGTTTCCTTGAGTGGAGATGCCAAGCTTTGAAAAGCAGGGAGAGGACATTGATGGCTGAGCCCAAGGGATCCCATGGTGAAAGAGGAGAGAAGAAAAGAGGAGCCATTGATGTCTCTATAAAAATAAAGAATTTTTAAGGTTGGAAAAAGGCCTCCAAGGGAGTTTATTGATGTCTCCATAGAATTAGAGAATTATTAAGGTTGGAAAAGACTTCCAAGATGGGTTATTGATAGCTCCATAAAATTACAAAATCATTAAGGGTGGAAAAGGTGGGAAATACCTCCAAGATCATCGAGTCCAAGCATTGACCAAATCCCACCATTCCCACTAATCATGAATTGCCACAACTGCTCATTTTTTGTTCAACACTTCCAGGGGTTGTGACTGTTCCAATGCTTGACCACTCTTCCAGTGAAGAAACATTCCCTGACATCCAGCCTGAAGCTCCTATGGCACAACTTGAGGCCTGTTTCCCCTTTTCCCATCCAACATTCTGGTTGAAGTGCCAAGAAAACACCAGGAATTTTCCTTTTCCGATCCATAGGATTGTAAGGATCTTCCTTTAGGCCTCCCAACATCCATCTGAGTGGAACAACATCTATGCCATCTGGAAATAGCAGTTTAATGCTGCAGGATTCTGGGATAAGGAATTCTAGGCAATAGCCCTGACATTCCTTGGAATTTGCAAGGTTTTAAAGCAGTTGTGCAAAAAAGAGGGAGATAGGAACAAATTGAAAGGGAGTTTCATCAGCTGGAGGCTGGGGAATATGGCACAGAGAGCCATGAAAATCATGGATCTGCCACATTTGGCTGGATTTGGGGATTTGTTTTCTTTTTGTTGTTGTTGTTTTTTTCTATTACCAGATTGCTCCTCTGCAAGTTGTGCTCCAAGGCTCCAAGGCTGGAGTCTAATCACCTCATGCAGTAAAAGTTTCTGACCCAACGTCACCAGTGGAGCTCTGCTACTTCCACCAGCTGAAATCTTGGCCTTTTGTGTGTTTTCCTGACCTTTCCCATTATTCCTGATTGTTGGATGATGACAATATATTCCTTCCTTTCTGTGAGTGCCCCGCCACGGCTTTTGTTCTCCTTTAGACAAATGAAAACTTGGAATGGAATTAATCACTGACAGCGTGGATTTCTTGGGATAGGGGAGGGGAGTCCCCCAGGGAGGGAGAGCAATTACAGGGTGTCATGAGTTTAAAGCATTAACTAAAAAAATTACTAGAAAACGTACTCATTTCTTGCTGTGAGATATGGATTAGAAAAAGAGCAAAACAGGCTTACAACTTAAAAGGAACAAAGAAAATTTAACAAAAACTACAAGAATAAGAAACCAGAATAAAACCTCCAGAACCCCTTTTTCTCCACTACCCAACCATTCCTTTGTTCACATGACAACATGGAGACAAAAAAACCCCTGGTGGTTAAAACAGTCTTAATTTTGCCATAGTCTTTTCATCAGTCTTTGTAGAGAAAAAGTTTTCTTCTGCTAATCTATGGAGTTTTTCACAAGAAAACCATTCTTCTTATGGTTTTCTATTTCTCTGATGCCAGCTGCCTGGAAACTGTCATCAGTTCTCTCCTCCCATTTCACACCACTCTGAGGTGGGTTTTTGGGCCATGAAGTCAAGGGGTGTCATTTGAAGGATGAGTTATTCAAAGGCAAAAGTTCTCTTCATCTGTCTCTGTCAGCATTTCTGGAAACAGAAATTTTCTCTTTGCCTCTTAAAGGCCATAAATCTTCAACAACTATCACTTCTCTTTTTCTGTTCCAGCATCTCATAAGATTACAACTACTTCATCATTTGCTTAAATCCACACTTTGAAATACTCCATTCCCCCCAATATACTCTGTCATGAATTAAAGGAGTTTTTTCAGACACTTTTGCTAAAACCATAGTTTTAGCAAAAGAATATTTCAGCTTATTAAAGCATCTCCTTATTTCTCTCTCCCATCTGAAGCTTAATTCCTTTATTCACTGTTTTTGATAGTTTATGTTGTCTCTTTACCTGTTGATCACTCTTTCTCCTCTCTCGGGAGAAAAGGATTAACCTGCAAGTCTCATCTGGGTAGTGAAAAAGTTAAAATCTTGCCCAGGCTTTTTAGATGGTTTGGTGATTTCTGCTGGAGCAGGGGCTGGAATTGTCTGCAATGGAAGATTTTTCATGGCTGCTCTGGAGAGTGTGGTCACTGTCTCAGCCCGCCACAGATCAATGGATTTCTCTCTCCTTACTCAGCAGTCTCTGGTGAAACAAGTGGCAAAAACTGCAGCCAAGCCAGAGACCGGCCTGGCCCGGCCGGAGCCCAGGAGAAGCCCTGCAGGCCCCATCTCTTGGCCGAGAGCCATGGCAGGCCCAGCCCAGCCCTCGCCTGGGCTGCACGGCCTGGGCAGGGGACAGGAGGCCAGCTGGAGCTCTGTTACCTTTCACAGCCAGGAACAAAGAGACAAAGAAATTCCCAGGCTTAGGTCTTAAGGTGGTGTTCACAGGTTGATCTCACTTTTAATGGTCAAAATTAATGTCAATTCTCAGAAATGGCCAGTGATTGGCTAGGAGGAAAAAATCCCAGCAGCCTTCAGCAGCCTAAACTTCTTTAGGTGTTTCCCTTTGTTTTCCCTAAATGTCAATCCAACACAGGGTCATGGAATGATTTAGGTTGGAAAAGACCTTTAAGGTCATCAAGGCCAGCCTTTAACCCAACACTTGGGTGGCCAATGCCACCCTTAATCTGTGTCCCCAAGCACCAGGTTGGGCTGAATCTGTGCATGAATCCTGTGAATCCCCATCCATTCCAGAGAAACCGGATTCATGGAATCTGTTTCCATCTCGTGCTCCAACACTGACATTTGGGGACATCGGTGAGCTCTTGGTGGCATTGCTGGTGGGAATGGCAAAAGCAGAAGGAAACTGGAGAGTTTAGGAGCTGGGACTTCTTTCCTCTTCAAAGGTCTGACACGAAGTTGGGCACTGAGTAATTTGCTCAAGTAATTTGTGGAGTTCTTCACCTTTTCGTTCCATGGCTGAGTTTGAATGCTCTGATGTTTGACGGTTCTGATGTTTGAATGCTCTGATGTGTGAATGTTCTGATGTCTGAACCTTCTGATGTTTGAATGTTTGAATTTGGGGGTTATTTTAACACCCACCCAGCAGGGCTCTTGTGTATTCAAGTATTTAAATGCAATTTGCTGTAAATCAGACCCTACTTTTCTGGACTTGTTTAGGAATAGGATTTTATCCAGCTGAGTGGTTCCCATTAGGACTTTTAATTTTTAATGAACTACTTGAACGGCTGTAATGACTGTTAGCCAGAAGCTGTAGGTGAAGCAACTCCACCACCCCTGTGCCAGCCTCTGCCTGAAGCTAAAGCTCAGTTTAAACCCTCGGCTCAGACCCTCCTTTGAGGCACCCAGGCCATCGTTCCCGCGTCATTGGAAAGAGGAGGGGAATATTGTGATTGGCAAAGTTCCAGCTCTTCCCAGCAGAAGCCGTGGGATGATTGCCTTTTGTTTAAATGTCAGAGGATCAGGGACATCCGAGGGAAGAAATGGCCTTTTAGATCATCAAAATCTGCATCACAAGTGGTGGAAAACGTGGGCATCAGGAATATCCCTCTGGAATGGCCGTGACTCAGCAGTTCTGCCTGGCACTGCAGCCCATCCCAGCTGCTGGGAGGGCATGGGGCATGGAGCATTCAGTGCAGGGCTGTTCTGAGCACACACAAAGCCAGATTTAACATTTCACAATCAGGAAAATGTGAATTATGTCAGGAATTACAGGAGGAAACCTGGAGGCCAAGCTGATCCCAGTTACCCATAACCTGGATATCAATGATTTCCCAACAGCTCCTGCAGTGCAACCAGCTGGGCTCTGCTTCTGGAATATTCCATAGGGAATATCTTCTGCTTCTGGAATATTCCATAGGGAATATCTTCTGCTTCTGGGATATTCCATAGGTCCCAGGCAAAACCTTGACTCCTTTCTGCCAAGCTCTGCATAAACGTTTTGCAAGAGCCTGAATCTACTCCAAGGAGCCTAAAACAGCCCAGCAAAGGGGCTGGACAGAGCAAGAATTATAAGTTCCTGTCCACAAATAGAAAAACAGGCAGAGAAGGAGGAAGTGGTTTTCCAAAAATCCCTGTGTGTAACTGGGGTGACAACCAGGCCCCCAAAATCCCAACCCAATTCTTTCAAAGAGATCAGAGCCTCAAATTCTGTCAACTCAGGTGATGGAGTGGGAGAACAACAAAATTTGAGAGAGGACAGAATGTGAGGGTGCAGAATTAGTCAGGTTTTACTGTCCTGTGGTAAAACATGGCCAGATATTGTTGTGGCAGTGCTCAGTGTTGGATTTGTGAGTTCTGAGTGTTGGATTTGTGAGTGCTCTGTGTTGGATTTCTGAGTGTTGAGTGCTGGATTTGTGAGCATTGAGTGTTGAATTTGTGAATGCTGAATGTTGGATTTGTGAGTGCTCAATGTTGTATTTGTGAGTGCTGACTGTTGGATTTGTGAGTGTTGAGCGCTGGATTTGTGAGTACTGATTTGTGAGCTTTGAGTGGGATTGAACTCTCCCCTTTGTAATCTCTGCCTACACAGACTGTTTCATTCTCATCCATGGAATTTTGCTGCCCCAGTCCTGCTTTTCTTCCTCACTCCTGACTTCCCCTCAAAGCTCCCTTCACCTTGACACGTGCAGGAGACTCTCAGGCTTGAATTCCTGACAAAACCCTTGTACATTCACTATTTCAATTCATTATTCCTTTCATTCTGATCCAGCCTGGACAACCAACCTCCTGTTCAGCTGCTTCAATGCACGTTTTTCTTGGGAAGGAGGATGGACTTCCTGCAAAGTGATTCATAGGTCACTGTCTAAGCTGTGCTGATTATCCCAAAGGCTTCTTCCTTCCCAGCCCTGTTCATTACACTCAGAGTGACATTTGAAGGCTCTGTGGTAAATACTGGATGAGTGGAAAGTGGGAATTGTAGCTGGTTTGGGAGCTTTTCCATTATTTCAGGATTTACAAATGTTACAGCTTGGTCCTCCTGTCCCAAAGTGGGAGCCGAGGGTTTGCTGGATCTGCAGGAGGAGCTGGCAGCTCTGACCAAAAGTCTTGGATACTGGGATGGTTCTTACCCCAAATCTCTGGGATCACAGCCCTGCAAAGAGGGGGTTGAAGGCTTTTTGGGCAGTAGTGGAGCTGCCCATGGAAGTGGGGGGGTCACCACTCAGAAGATGAGAGGGTGTGGAACTTGAGGACGTGGCTGATGACTGGACTCCGTGATCCCAAAATCCTTTTCCAGCCTCAATGATTCCACGGTTCTGTGGTGCTGTGGGGTTTTGCTGCCTGCTCTGTCCCTTTGCATTGCCATCCTTATCGCAGCAGTGATTTCCTCCCCGGGCTCATCCCTGATAATGCCAACATTGTAAAGTGCCCTTTCCAAGAGTGGCAGTGTTTGAGTCACTGCCCTGCTGAATCAGAGCCCTTTCCTCCCTTTCCAGGGCTGTCTTCTTCCCATCCTGGGCCGGAGCCCTGCCAGCTCTGGGGACAACAGGAAGCCTTGTTTTATAACGAAAGTTTCAAGGGACAAAAAAACCCACCAAAAAAAGGAAAAATTCAGAAAGCAAAGCTAGAGAAGCAAAACATTGCTACCTCTTTGTGTGTATCCTCCCCCTTCCTCCTGGGAGTCAGAAGCAGAGGAAACCCAAGGAAATGTCCAAGGGTTTAATCGGTACAAATCACTGGCATGGCCTGGGCCAGCATCCCCTGGGAAGGACTGAGGGCTGAGTCAGCAGCTCAGATCCTCTCCCTGTCAGCCGGGGACTCCTGCAAGGTGAGGGATTCCTGTCCCTCCTTCCTGCTGGACAGCAGTCACCAGTTTCCATAGGCATGGAATGGCAGCCAGAGGGAAAAGGGCCAGGGTAAAGGAAAGGGCAGGGTCTGCAGGGAATGGGGAATGGGGAGAGAGGAGAGGAGAGGAGAGGAGAGGAGAGGAGAGGAGAGGAGAGGAGAGGAGAGGAGAGGAGAGGAGAGGAGAGGAGAGGAGAGGAGAGGAGAGGAGAGGAGAGGAGAGGAGAGGAGAGGAGAGGAGAGGAGAGGAGAGGAGAGGAGAGGAGAGGAGAGGAGAGGAGAGGAGAGGAGAGGAGAGGAGAGGAGAGGAGAGGAGAGGAGAGGAGAGGAGAGGAGAGGAGAGGAGAGGAGAGGAGAGGAGAGGAGAGGAGAGGAGAGGAGAGGAGAGGAGAGGAGAGGAGAGGAGAGGAGAGGAGAGGAGAGGAGAGGAGAGGAGAGGAGAGGAGAGGAGAGGAGAGGAGAGGAGAGGAGAGGAGAGGAGAGGAGAGGAGAGGAGAGGAGAGGAGAGGAGAGGAGAGGAGAGGAGAGGAGAGGAGAGGAGAGGATCAATGGTGGATATGATAATGGAGAAGAAAAAAAGGAGGAAAGAAGGAAAAGGAGCAAGACAGACCACGAGGAATGAAGCCAGCTCCAAATGGCATGGTTTGGGTTGGAAAAACCATCCCAGGGTGCTCCAAGCCCTGTCCTGCCTATCGTTGGACACTTCCAGGGATCCAGGAGCAGCCACAGCTGCTCTGGGAATTCCATTTCATGCCAGCTGAGTTGAGGGAGTTGAGGGAGCAGAGAGTGGTGACATCCCCGCCCCTGGATAAAGGAGAGGATCTCTGAGGTCCTTTCCCACCCAAACTATTCCAGGATTCCATGACCAGGCAGCTGTGAGCACTGGGAAATCAGCAGGCTCTGAGAATGAAGAGAGGAAATAAGAATTGGGGATGATGCAGGAGGCCCAGGAGGTGACACAATGGTGACATCAGCACACAAAGCAGAGGCCAGGGGGGTGCAGGGGACACAGGCTGGGGGTTGTTGTAAACATCCTGCCCAGAAAGAATCCTGCTTTTCCAAATATTTCATTGTGAAACTGTCCCTGCCGTCATCTCCCCAAATAACAAATGCTTACCCCGTGACTGACCCCCATTGTCAATCACCATTTTGGACAAACATTTTTAGGGTTACTCCCCCTTCCCTAAAAGTCATGTTTGTTATTACAAATAAATTTTCTAATAGCTTTTAATGCACCTTTTTTAACCACCTCCCCAACGATTCAAAGGAAATCCTCATAAACTCCCCGTTAGCAAGAGGGGGTTGGGTGGATTATCCAGGCACATTTTCAGTGCTTTATTTACTGTAAAAGCTGTGCTCACCAATGGCTGGAAAGCCTCGAGCAGGATTTTACTGAGATGCTCAGCTGCCCACCTCAGTTACTCTTAGCTTTCTGTGCTTATTTCTGTGTTTGGACTGAAATAGCTCCCTATTTTTATTTCCTTAGAACTTCTAGACAATGGAAAAGGTTTGCTTTTAAATCCAGGGGTAAGAGATATGAATATTTGAGGATTTAGAGCTCCTTTTTCATTCCAGTCTGAGCAGTGACTCTCAGGAGCTTTAGCAGTGGCTTATCTGTGAAATAAACTGTTCTTCCACTGCTTCCCACTGGACAGGGTTATCAATACTCATAAAATTGTTGTCTTGTAATAAGAAATTTTCCACATTTAGTGTTCATAAGCCTGGCAGGGCTCCCCTGCCAGAGGTCAAAGACAGGCACTCAAAAATTCCAATTCGGCCCTCAAGTGGAAGAAGTCCAAATTGATCCTCGTGGGCAGCTTAGGGAGAGCTCAAGATTCGACTGAGTTTCTGGTCACTGAGATGCCATCGGTCCCTAATCACACCCTGCTTTGGGGTTTGGTGTTCAGGTTTGGGGTTGGGCACTCAAATCTCTTAAACTTAGCACTTTGAGATTCCTTTTGGTGGAAACAACGGGAATTAGAATACCTGGACCTGGGATCAGCTTCCTACAAATGGTTTTCAAAGCGTTTCGTGGTGAAGGAACCTGGGATGGTGGAAGGTGCCACTGTCCTGGGATGGGGTTTAAGGATGGGGTTTAGGGATGGGATTTAAGGTCTCTTCCAACCCAAACTGTTCTGGAATTCCAAGATTCTCTGATCCTTCATTTAAATTCCAAACAAATCCCCACAGGCCACAGCCTAACTCCAAGTTCTCCGAGGCCACAGGGCACGAAGTTTGTGCTGCAGCAGGACTGACTCAGGCTAAATATGAGGAAAAACATCCCAGCAATAAAAGAAACAAAGTTTTCAGAAGAAGTTCCACTTCACAGAAGTTTACAGTGGAGTTATTGCCTCTCCAGGACAAATTCCAGCCCCAGCAGGAATGCACAGGTCTCGCAGAAAGTGCTTCTGGAAATGACAGGGACAAAACCACTCTCGTCTTGGAAGAGGGGCCTGGAGCTGACCTGGAGTTCCTCTCTGGCTCAGCTTTCCTGAATATCCCCATTTATCCATGGGAAACGAGGGCAGGAAGCAGGGAAATGATGTCACAAAGCAAAACTGCGAAGTAGGACTTAGGTCTCTTCTCTGGGGGGACAAGAAAAAGAGGGGAAATAAACAAAGCAGAGAAAGAAAAGCTTCATTCCAAGCTTTTCCTGACTCTTCATCCATGGCTTCCTTGCATGTTTCTGATGTATTTGAAAAGAATATTTTCTTTAAGTTCAAGAGTTGATCACAGCCAGCTTATCTCCAACCTCAGCCTCTCAAAATCTCCATGTCTGGATCAGAACATCTATGCATCCCAGGACCAGAGATGGTCCTGGCAGTGTTAGTGGTTGTCACTCATTTAGGAACAACTTCAGCCCAAGGCTGCAAGAATTTAGCTCAAGATCTCTATTCTCATGTTCAGGTTACAGTCACTGACCTCCTCCAGTTTGAAGAGTTAAAATTTAGACAAACCCTGCTGGTTTGAAGTGGTTTTCAGCCAGAAATCCCTGGGAATGCTGGTGAGATTCAGCTCAGACGATGCCGATATTCCCTCTGCATTCCCCTCCCTCTGTACCAAGCCTGGTGTCAGTGTGTAGCTTGTAAAGAACTCATTGAGATCAAAGTCCCTCCCACTGAATCCCAGATTCTTTGGATGTGGAGGAGAAAGCAAGAGGATTCTGTTCCTTGGATGAAATTCCTACTGAGATGAACCCAAATCAGCCCTCAGGTCTGGACACCAGGGAAAGGAGAGGCCCAGCCTGGTCCCCTAACCTGCATCTGGTTCCAAATCCAGCTCTTCCTCACCCCTCTGGTGGGTTAAACCAGAGAATTCCAGTCTGTGGGACTCAGGGAAAATTCCTTTGATATTTTCTTCTCTCATCTCCTTGTATAAACTGGAGTTTTGACACTAAATTGAAACCACGCACGCAAAGCAAGGCCTGCTTGACTCGAGGTTTTCATATTTTCATCAGGGAACAGCAAACCCAGTCTGATCTGTAAACAAACACCGTCAACTCCTGGTCAAAACCAAAAATTCATAATCATAAACTGGAAAATAATCAGGTTTTGATGCAAAGCCATAATTTTCCATGGGAAAACCTCCAAAATTCCATGGCAGGGTATGTCAGATGGATAAAGGAGATCCAGGCCAGCTCCAAACCAGCTCACACCGGTACCAGAAAGGGCCAGGACTGGCTGTATCAACCCAGCATCGTCTCCTCTGCCCGTGTTTACACCAAAAATCAGCCTCCTATTAAATCCACATTGGACAATGGCTCTACTCCCTCTTTCCTTTGCCTCTGGCCAATGTCTTCCCAAAAACATCAGTGGATGTAGTGATCCGAGCAGTTCATTGTGTCCCTTCCTGCCCTCAGGATCAGATATGGCCAGAGGAAACAGCCAGTGGAGATGGGTGGGTTTTGGGGTCCCTTCCAACCCAAACCATCCCAAAGTTTTCTGTTTTTATGGAGTTGGTGAATAAAATTTACAGGTTTTACCCCACTGAATAGCAGAATTCTGCACCCAGGCCCTTCCCTGCAGCTTCTCCAGAGCAGAGAATCAGCAGAAGGACTGGCCCATGGGTTTTCCTTGGGTAGCAGCATGGAGCTGCCGATATCCCTGTTTGGAGAATCTGAACCTGACTCATTTTCAGCCTCTCAGGAGGGACCTGTGTGAGGAAAGGACCCACACCTCCACCACCACCACCAAAGTGATATTTTCTCTGTGTAAGAAATTGCACCTTGGATTTTAGAAGAGATTCCAGGGAGCAATTCCCTCTTTGTTGGCCAGCCCCATGCCCAGAAATGCTGGAATTGGGCACAGAGAGCAGAGGATGGAAGATTTTCCTCTTGACCTTTGCGAGCTTCTGTTGGTGCTGCTGGAGGCTGCAGGCATCATTGTTCCAGAGAGAAATCCCTCTGGCCGGTTCCTGGTGGATACTGCTGCTGTTTGCTTAAGGAAACAGGGTTATTGCTGGGGTTATTTTTATTGGGTGCCATCGTTTTTAGCATCCCCACGTCAATGTGTGTCACTAACAATGACTTGTAAAAGGATACAGCAGTTGCTAAGGAAACCTCTGCAACAGCAGAGCCAAACAAATAACACAGCAGAGGCCGCTGGGGTCTGCAAAGCTTCACCCGCTCAGCTGGAGAAACTTTTTATTTTCCAAGCTGGGAGATGCTCCACCTGACGCCTAAAACCACAGACCAGACAAAATTCAGGGAATCAAAAGTGTTTCTATTTATGGAAGGGCCTTCAGGTGCATTTTGGACACCCACCCCAAATGGACAGCAGGTCATGGGTTTCCCACTTTTATAAGTTTGGTCCATTTGCACATTGGGGTTCATCTTCCAATTCCAGCTGCAGGGAATGAAGGGATTTCCCCCAAGTTTGCTGCCCCCAGCTCCCTTTTGTTTGCATCTCTGGGGCCTGAGGCAGTGAGGTGTCCTTGGCTGCCAGGCCTGGAGAGGAATTGCTGTGTCTGCCCAAAGTGGGGAAGCAGCAGCTGCCGCTGGGTGTGGAGTTTGGAGTTCCACACTGAAGAGCTGCAGGGTCACAAATACCTGGGAAATGGAAAAGCTGAAACCCTGAGACATCAGACCCTCGCCAGGGAAAAGTTTGAGTGGCAGAGACTCCTCCAAGTTTTGTGTGTTCCCCAGATTAAAGAAGCAACAGGAGCACGGAGCTATTTCTGGCCTCTGCTGATCATTAATTGTTGAAAGCAGCCTTGGAATCTCTGTTGGGATATTTCATTTCACTGGGAGAGCAGGAAGCAACAATGGCCTTCAATCCCTGCTAAGCTGCAGGAAGCACAGGGCAGACCAGACACCTGCAGGCTCTGATGTCCTCAGGACATGTCCAGGTGTCCCAGGGGGCTCCAGAGGCTGGGACATCTCCAGGGGAGGCTGCTGGGGGTTTCTACCATGGTTTCTGGGCTGGGTGGGTTAATCAATGGATCTTATTCTTAAAGAATGACAGCCCAGCCTTGCAGGAGTTCTGCAGAGAGTTTTTGACATCCCAAAGTTGGGGAATCCTGGAATGGTTTGGGTTGGAAGGGACCTTAAAAGTCATCCCCTGCCATGGCAGGGACAGGTCCCCCATCCCAGGCTGCTCCAGCCTGGCCTTGGGCACTTCCAGGGATTCAGGGGCAGCCCCAGCTCCTTTGGGAATTCCAGCACAGCCCCTCCCCATCCTCACAGCCAGGAATTCCTTCCCAATATCCCATCCAAATCTCCGCTTTTCCAATTTGAAGCCATTCCCTGTGTCCTGTCCCTCCATCCCTTGTCCCCAGCCCCTCTCCAGCTCTCCTGGAGCCCCTTCAGGCCCTGCAAGGGGCTCTGAGCTCTCCCTGGAGCTTTCCCTGCTCCAGGTGAACATTCCCAGCTCTCCCAGTCAGGCTCCAGAGGGACTCCAACTCTCCATGGCCTCCTCTGGATTTATTCCAACAGGTTCTTGCCCTGTGAAAGAGAAACCATGATATTAACTCAGCATGTACTTTCCTCCATGAGAAATCCTGGTTTTCCAGGGGCAAGGAAGTCCAATCCCCCCAGAGTGACTGCACAAGGTCAGCCACGAGAGCTGATCTCACATAGACCCAGGAGCACAAATTCCATTTCAGCCTTGTCCTGGTGAGATCCCTGCAGCATCTCCAGGACATCCCTCACCCCCAGGAACACCCCCAGCAGCAAACACAGAGATTTAGAATAGGAATATTATGGAAATGAGCTGAGACAGGAATGGGGAGCCCAGCAAAGTCAGGCTTTTGTTAAATTCAACAGGGCCTTGGAACTACTGGAATTTAATACCAAAAGAAGCATTTCAAAGTCAAACCCCCACAAAGCTTCTGACAGTGAAGGAACAGCCTCACTCCACTCTGGGGGACTTCCAGCACTTCATTGGAGCTGAGATTTTTCAACCAGTTCAGTTAAAGGGCTGCAAATTGTTGAGTAAATATTGATTCTTCCACTCCAACCCAACTCCCATGGAGCCAGGAAGGAGAAAACTCAGCCTATCTGGGATAAACCACCAAAAGAACCATGCCCATGATAAATTTGTATCAGTTGAAGTGAAGACCTGTGAGATTTGTAGATTAAAGATCTCCCTTGTGAACATTTGCACGGAACCTGGGACAATGGGACCAGGATTACAGGGTGTTACCATGACACAAATGAGACACAGCACGGAGGACAACAAGGGTTACCATGGAAACAGCTGATAAATGGGCACACACACAAAAAAATTGGCTTAATTTGCTTGTTTAAGTGGGAGGGGAACTGTTTTGATCCTGCTTAATTGCAGCTGATCCCCTTTAATTGCATTTTTTTCCATCAAGTCCAGTGTCACTGCCAGAGCAGCAGCTCCAGTGATCTTTGGCAGGGGGGAAACTGAGGCAAGGATGGATGGCTGGGATAATTCCCAGCTTTTTTGAGTTCTCCCTGCCTGCTCCTCTTCCTCCCAGAAGAGCAAGCAGTGCAGGAACATTCCAAACAACAAATACATGAGGCGGGGGGAAAGGATTTGCTCACCTGCTTTGCTTGAGGGGGTGGCAAATGAGGTTGTGGAGGGTGGGGGGTGGGTTTGTCTTCTCCTAAATGTCCTTTCTGAGGTGCTAATGCTGATTTTTGGGCCACAGGGAAAGGAGCTCCGCTTTTAGCAGGGTGGAAAAGCGGCAGCCAAGTGTGGAGAATCGGAAACCTGATTGGAATAAGAGCGGCCAGATTGTGGGGCCTTGAAATAGAACAGCAGCTAATGCAATTAAATAAAATAAAAACTAATGCAGTTAAAACGGCCTCCAGGCTCATTAAGGGCATTAATATGCATGGAGGAAATGCTCCTCTGGTTTTGTACCCAAGGTGCTGAAGGTGAAAGGAGCAGGGCCCATAAAAGCTGCACTTTTGGGTTCGGTGTGTAAGGTTCAGGCATTCCATGGAAAATTTGGGTGTTTTGGGAGGTTTAGCATGGGAGAAGCTCCAGAATGAGAACCAGGAATGCTCAAATCACAGAGCAGATCCATAGGAGAACTGCACAAACCTTCCTTTCCCAGCTGGATGAACTTGGGGAGAGTCCCTCAGCAGCCCAAGGTAGGGAGATGGCCAAATGGAGCAGGGAAATGCCCAAAGGGAGCAGGGAAATGTCCAAAAGGAGCAGAAAAAGGGCTCTGTTCTGTGGTAGCTGCTCCAGCAAAAAGGGAATTCAGCTCCCCAGAACCCACCTGCAGGGAATTTCCTCCCCAGATTCCCTCCTACCAGATTATCCCCTAAATCTGTCTCCCTTTCAGCACGCGTTGTTTGGTTTCAGCAGTCAGAGTGGGGATGACAGTTTTTTGGACTCTGGGATGGCTTTAACACCATGGCTGTCCCAAGCTTTGAATAAAGAGACAGCCGAATGGAAGAATTCCCATTACACATTCTGCTTTCTGCACTGGGGAGGATTAAAAGCAGCTCGTCAACACACGCCCTGGATGTCCTAATTAACTCCTTCCCTCGTTTGAAGGATTCCTTCCAGCTCCCTGCACCAGGATGGGTTTCACCTCCCTGGAATTCTGCCACGGATATCACTCCAGGCAGGATCACACCTCAGGCCACCAGGGGATTTACAAACTTCAGGATTTCATCTGCGCACGGGAGAAGCAAATGATGAGAAAAGGAGCAGGAAACAGGAGCTGGGAGCTGGAAAATTCTCTGTGCTGTGAATGTTTCTGTCTGGAGGGGTCATGGTCACCTCTGGACACCTCACACTCACTTATACCCACACCCAGGCTCCAAGCATTCCCATTCCAGGGAATTGCCATTCCAAATATTCCCATTCCCTGGCTCCAGCTCTCTGTGGCCTCCTCCGGATTTATTCCAACAGGTCCATTTCCCTGTGAAAGAGAAACCAGAATATTAATTCAGCAGATACTTCCCTCCATTCCCATTCCAAATATTCCCATTCCCAGTGGAGGGATTGGGTTTTACACAGGGTGTCCCACATCCAGGAACAGCCATATGGGATTTAATTTCAAATTAAGGGTTTAGATTCCTCTTGCACAGTGACAACAGAACTTGTCCTACCAGAGCCCTCCTGTCCCTCCTCCGGGCTGTCCCAGCAAGATTTTAGAAAGTTTTTTGGACCTTGTAGAGCTGCTGGAACATTCTGTTTTCCCAGGATTTCAACTCCCAAAAGCAGTGGGATATGTGGTACAACTCTCAGGACATCGTTCTCCAGTTTTAAAGGAGCTCACTCACTGTGGAACTCCGAAATATTTGGTTGCTGTGCTCTTCTTTTTTCATTTTGGAAAGGAAATCTTAAAAAAAACCCCAAACACTCCATTTCCAGTGGCAGTGGAAGTGGTTTCCCACTAAGATAAATAAATAGATGTGAGAATAGAAAGCACGGACCCATCCCAGTCCCATCCCCGGGATTCTGTGAGTGGCAGCGCAGAATTCCAGCTTTCAGCTGCGCCAGGGAGGAGGAACCGTCCTGGGAGAAGATTTAGGCAGCAGCCAGAAAAGCCCATGCACAGCTTCCTGAAAATAATACTGGGGCATCATGGAATTGTTCAGGTTGGGAAGGACTTTGAACACCACAGAGTCCAACCATCCCCTGGCACCGCCAAGGCCACCGCGGAATGTCCCCAGGAGCTACCTCTCGAATCCCTGCGCGGATGGGGATCCAAACCTCCCTGGGCAGTTCCAAAGCCTGATCCCCCTTTCCATGGGGAAATTCCTGCTGCTGCCCACCCTGAGCTCCCCTGGCCCAGCCTGAGGCCGTTCCCTCTCCTCCTGTCCCTGTTCCCTGGGATAAGATCCCAAATCCCCCCGGCTGTCCTCTCCTTTCAGGGAGTTGTGCAGAGACAGAAATTCCCCCTGATCCCCCTTTTCTCCAGACTGAGCCCTTTCCCAGCTCCCTCAGCCTCTCCTGAGGCTCCAGCCCCTTCCCAGCTCCTTCTGCCAACTTTCCCCCGAAATCCTTTTCTTGTTCCTCCTGTTTTATGATGTCACTTCACTGTCTGGAAGCAAGAGATGAATCCCAAGGATTTTCCTTCTCTTCCCAGCTGTGATTTACTGTTTTCTTATGGAAAACCAAGAGCCAAAAACAATTCTAGAGACTCTGGTAGGGTTCAGTCTTAGGGTTTTTCACTGAGAAACCAAAATATTCCAAATCCACGGATGGCAATGTAACTGGAACCATCTCCAAAGAGAGCCCCAATCCTGTTAAACAAGTGGATAAGCAGGAAGTTTTTATAATTGCCTCAGTTATGGATGAACCACCTCCAGTTGGCATTTGAACGGAGATTAAAGACACTCTGGGTTCGGACATTGTCACATGCTGGTGCAACCACTTGCTGTGACAGAAATCTTCAGTCCTCAAGGCTTTACAGAAGTTCCCAGGATTTTGGAAGGATGATAAATGAAATTCCTGCTGCTTCCAAGGACTCCTTGCACAGCCCAGCGTGGCTGAAGAGGAAGATGACTCCAGACTTGCCAGTGTCCCGGGAAGGACCTTCTGGATCCCACAGAAACCCCAGGATTCAAAGGGAAGAGCTAGAGACCCAGACTAGAAACAGGAAACTTGTGCAACAGAGGAATTAAAGTAAATTCCTGCCAGGAGTTCCCACTTGAAGGAGATGTGGAAAGGCAGGGACTCGAGGTGCTGCGGGAATCCCAATTAAGACCTTGGAGAAGGCTTCTGCATTTAGAATCATAAATAAGAACAAGAGTTTAGATATAAAACACATTAAGCTGGGTTGTGGGAAGTTTTAAGGTTTTAAAGTTAAGATATAGAAGTAATTAGAAAGGTAAAAAGAAGTTTTAAAGTTTTGTGTGTCATTATGTGGTTGGCTAAGGAAGCCCGCACTGCAGCAGAGATGTGTGAAATGTTAAATTAAATAATAAATATTAATTAAATATTAATTAAATATTCAAATAATTGAATGTTGGTGTGAAAATAGAAACATTCTTTTGTAGCAGAAGTTTATTGGCTAATTAACCTTTAAAAACCCTCGTGACCAACATCTGGTGAATAAGGTGAAGACACTCTCACCCCTTCACGAGGCTGTAGAAGAAGAACAATAAATCCTGTTTTAAAATGCCTCCCTGTGATCCCATCTGTCAAAATCCCAACAAGGTGGGAGTCACTGTGCTCCTTCACACCTGAGAAGGTGACAAGGTGAAAAATCCAGGCAGAAAACATCAGTGGCATTGACAAAAATGCCAATTTTGAATGTTCATTCCGGCACCTCGGTTTGACATCATGAATCTGTGTGTTGATCACCCCAGGGTGATCGCTGCACCGGCCTGGGGTGCTGCCCACAGGTGGGAAATGGGATCCTCAGGCTCAGCTTTTCCCTGGACTGCCCCAGCTGTGCCTCGGATTAGCCCATGCCTGCCAGTGACCTTTCCTGAAGCATATTTGGGATATTCAAGAGCTCTGGATCGGGGCAGAGCTGTCCATCCCTGCAGCCAGGGAGTTGGGATGCAGCCAACTCTGAGCAACTTTTTTGTTAGGATTTTTTTGGGGGGGTTGGTTTTTGTTTTTTTGCTGTTTTCCTTTTTATTTCTTATTTTGTTTCCTGCACTGAACATGATGCCAAGAGATTAGAAACTACAATCAGCACCAGGAGCCTGAGCCAGGCCAGGAGAGAAATGCCTGGAAAAACAGAAGGAGCCCCTGGCTGCCCTGCAGAGCTGCTCAGAGTTCAGGGGCCAAGGGCTTCTCAGCCTCCCGGCGGGGTGGGGGACGCACTGGGGCTGCGATTCTCGGCAGACAGTGCGATCCCACAGACCCCACCTCTGCTGCCAGTGGGAAGATGGAGCTCCAGCAGCCTCTGACGTGGGAAGTGACGGGAATTGGAGAGGGGTGAGGGCAGCCTGAGCTGCCTTTAAGTGATTTACCAGCTGGGGAGTGGCAGAAGCCACCAGAGCTGTTCCATGGAGCTGGGGGCTGGAGCGGCTTCCAAGGGATTCAGCCAATTCCAGGGATGCTCCCTGGTGTCAGTGGGAACCCCAGCTCCCAGCACCTCCCTGGGGGAGCTGTTAAGGCCCTAGAGAGTGCCCAGGGAAGGGAGGTGGAGGTTTTTAAGATGCCTTTGGTGCCATTGGCTTTGCCACGTTCGCTTTTATTTCGTCTGCCGGGTGTAAAATCCTGGGAAAACCTAATTTTGAACCTTCTGGGTTTAAACACGGGATGGAGGCTGAGGAGCCTTTACTGTGGGAGTGGAGGGCTGGGATGGAATTCCCAGAGGAGCTGTGGCTGCCCTTGGATCCCTGGAAGTGCCCAAGGCCAGGCTGGAGCAGCCTGGGACAGTGGAAGCTGTCCCTGCCTGGCAGGGGTGGGAATTGATGGGATTTAACATCCCCGTCCCACCCAACCCATTCCAGGATTCTAGGATTCTAACCATGGCCTTTCCTACACAAACCACTGAATTCCAAACTGCACAAGCACCTCCTCATTCCCATGGACTTGTACAGGTGGAGCTTTCAACAAAAAGCCTGAGGAGGTCCCATCCTAAAGAAAAGTGCTTGGTGTTCTGTGGGGCAAGAACCTCTGGAGGAATCTTTGAATGAGCTCAGGAGAAACATTCCAGCACCAAAAACCCAGAAAAAAAAAAAACAAAACACAAAACTGCATTTTTCACTGATATCCTCTCCCTTCAGCAAAATATCTTTGCATTTCTCCCTCCTAAATCCCAGCCCCATCCATTCCTTCCTGTGGGGGCAATCCCGGAGCTTTGAGCTGTGCTGGAGTTGAGGAATCTCTGTCCTTGTCTAAACCCTGCTCTGCAGGCCTTGTTTGGGAGCTGTCTGCCGAGGATCTGGGAATCAATGGGGCATTGTTCAATAAATAATAAAAGCCAGACACCACCAGGTTCATTTCTATCCCTGGCTTTTCCCATAGGAGACACCGTAGCACAATTCCTGCTGGGTAGGAGCACGGCTTCTTCCTCTGTGGGGTGGAATTTCAACTCCTCCAGTTAATTCCCAGCCCAGCACCTGAGGTCATTTGTGGCGTCACACGAAATGTAAAGTTTGCTTTGTAAAAGGGGATTTGGTGGGATTTAAACACTTTTCTGGTCGTGCTGGAGGAAGCTGTAATTAATCCCTGTCAGGGTGATAGAAGTTTTCTCCATTTGTATTTTGATATATTTTGATATATTTTGATATATTTTGATATATTTTGATATATTTATATTATCATAATATAAATAAACGACTTTTTTTGAGGCTACTAGAAAATATAATTTTTTTGTTTATTTTTTGGGGTTGTTTTTTGGTGTTTTTTTTTTGTGGTGGCCAGGTGAAAGATTTGCGAAGAAATGTTGGAAATTTCTGTGTTTCCTTAAGTTCCAGGTAAGATGTTCCAATGAAGACACATTTCAGGAGAGAGGGGGAACAGCTGAGGTGGGACACATAAATCACAGTGTGGAATATGGCATGGAATTATAGCATGGAATCATAATATGGAATTATAGCATGGAATCATAATATGGAATTATAGCATGGAATTATAATATGGAATTATAGCATGGAATCCTGGAATGGAATCATAGCATGGAATCATGGAATGGAATTATAGCATGGAATCATCATGAATTCATGGAATGGAATCATAGCATAGAATCATGGAATGGAATTATAGCATAGAATCATGGAATGGAATCATAGCATGGAATCACGGAATGGAATCATAGCATGGAATCAGCATGAAATCAGCATGGAATCATAGCATGGAATCATGGAATGGAATCATAGCATGGAATCACGGAATGGAATCATAGCATGGAATCATCATGGATTCATGGAATGGAATCATAGCATGGAATTATGGAATGGAATCATAGTATGGAATCAGCATGAAATCAGCATGGAATCATAGCATGGAATCATGGAATGGCATTATAGCATGGAATCATCATGGATTCATGGAATGGAATCATAGCATGGAATCATGGAATGGAATCATAGCATGGAATCATCATGAATTCATGGAATGGAATCATAGCATGGAATCATCATGGATTCATGGAATGGAATCATAGCATGGAATCATCATGGATTCATGGAATGGAATCATAGCATGGAATCAGCATGGATTCATGGAATGGAATCATAGCATGGAATCATGGAATGGAATTATAGCATGGAATCATCATGGATTCATGGAATGGAATCATAGCATGGATTCATGGAATGGAATCATAGCATGGAATCATGGAATGGAATTGTACCATGGAACTCTCCCATGGACTCCTGGAATGGTTTGGGTGGGAAATGACCTGCAATCCCTCCCAGTGCCCCCCCTGCCATGGCAGGGACCCCTCCTCCTATCCCGGGCTGCTCCAGCCTGGCCTTGGGTGCTCCCAGGGATCCAGGGGCAGCCACAGATTGGGGCTCTCCAGAACCCAAATCCTGCTCCAGAAGAGGAGGAATGGCCGATCTAGAGCAAAGGCAAAACCCCTTTTGTGCTTCTCACTCCCACCCAGGGCTCTCTGTTTAATTGATCCATCTTCATTAAGGCTCCAAGATCCCACAGAGCCTGTGTTCCCTTCTCACTGAGGGAGAGGATGGAGGGAGGAAGGGAAGAGGGCAGGAAAGGAGGCTTTGCTGGATGTTTTCTCAGGTGCAGGGGTGGCAGCCAAGGACATCAAAGCTGGGAGACCCTCTCCAGGCCCCGGGCTGGGTGGGGCTCGGCCGGAGCCGGGAGTGACTCAGAGCGACGGGAGTGCTGTTTGTGTCAGCCGGAATGGGAAGGAGCCTTTGTTTGGGAACCTTTGCACTCCTCGGCTGAGCTCATCCCGGTGAGGTCAGTGGGGACAGGTGAAGAAAACTGGAAACCTTTTGGCTTTTAAACTCTGGGGTTTGGGGACATCTGGGTGGGATTGGTGTATGCTGGAAGTGGTTCTCTGCCAGCAATGGGATGCTGAGGGCAGTCAAATCCTAATCCAGGACCTTTCCTTCATGGACTGGATTCCTCCCATCCCAAACCCTCATTCACACAAGGGCAGCACCTCCACAAACGCCTTTTTAGGGTGCCTGCAGTCCTTCCAGAAAAGCTTTTTAGGGTGCCTGCAGTCCTTCCAGAAACGCCTTTTTAGGGTGCCTGCAGTCCTTCCAGAAAAGCCTTTTTAGGGTGCCTGCAGTCCTTCCAGAAAAGCTTTTTAGGGTGCCTGTAGTCCTTCCAGAAACGCCTTTTTAGGGTGCCTGCAGTCCCAGCCTCCTGCTGGGATTCCAGTTCCTTGGAACAATGAATTCCTTGAGAATTTCCAGCACATTCCCAAACTGCTGCTCCAAACACAAGCCCAGGTGGAAAAACTAGGAAAAGGTGGGAAGAAGACAAAAAACCCCTCTCCTCTAACAGGTGGGACGTCAGGGAAATGATCCGGGCCTGCAAACTCCCCATGTGTGCTTCATTTTAAGCATGGTTGGTTCCTGAAAATCTGGGATTTAAGGGATTACTCGTGTTTAAAATGAAAGCCACGTGTCTGCATCGTCTTCAACCTCTGGGTGTGAATTGGCCACTTTGGATTTGTCTGCTGATAAACACTGAAATAATCTTATCAGCAATGGCCAGGAGAGCGCCTCGAACCTCCCAGATCCCAGGGTTATCCGGGTTTAGCTGCTAAAAATGAGGGAAATTAGCATTAAACTGTGCTGTTCCCACCCTTCTCTCCTCCCTGCACCTCTGGGCTCTCTCAAGTCTTTTTTTTTTTCTGGATTTCTGGATTTTTTCCAGCCAAAGGTCAGGAACAAAATTTCACCGTGTTTTATTCACCTCCCCTGGGAGGGTTTTCCTTCAAACCCTCCAGCTCCCGTGGGGTTTGTGTGATGGCAGTGATGGTTTTGGGTCAGCTCTGAGGCTGGGACAACAATTCCAGGTGGAATTGAGAACAACTTTCCTCTCCCAGCTCAGATGCTGGGGGATGTTGGCACCTGGTGGAAAATAACGCTCCTTCCAATCCCCACTTATTAAAAACGACTCTTGATTTGAAGCAGGAGGGTTTCATGTTCTGTTTTAAACCCTTGCTTGGCTTAAAACTGCATTTCTTAATCTTTATTTGTGTCTAAGCTCTCCTTCTAAATCCTCCTACATGTCTTCAACAATATCTCTCAATAATGAGTCGAATTATGATTTTTTTTCTCCCAAAACTTCTATTTAAAAAAAAAATTAAAAATTAAAAAAAAAAAATTTAAAAAAAAAAAACCAGAAACTGGTGAAGTTCCAAGCCCAGAGCAGTTCTGAGGGGTGTGAGCAGCTTCATCCTCTCCCAGCAGCTGATCCTGATCCTTGCAGGAAGCAGGAGCTGGGCACTGGAATCACTCCGGGAGTGGCCTCGCCTGCCCTGAACTCTGGTTTTTAAGTGCAGGGTGGTGCAGTTTCGCTTTTTTTTTGAGAAAATGTTTGCTCTGAGGTGCATCCCCATGTGACAGGGGTGCTGGAGCAAATCGGAGCCCTCTGGTTGTCCCATGCCCAGGTGTGATTTCCCAGCTGGAGCCAGCACAGCCTCCAAAGGAAAGGGAA
This sequence comes from Cyanistes caeruleus, assembly GCF_971803275.1. Lineage (NCBI taxonomy): Eukaryota > Metazoa > Chordata > Aves > Passeriformes > Paridae > Cyanistes > Cyanistes caeruleus. The sequence goes on along the minus strand of NC_141729.1, from coordinate 2,198,605 downwards.
AATGTTCTCTCCTGCCTGGTTTGGGAGGGGAAGGGAAGCCTGCTCTGTCTGCAGCCTCTGACCCAGGCCCTGAGTGAATTCCCTGAGTTCTGGGCTTGTCTGGCACAATTTTATTATAAATATCAACCTTTGAGTGAGCAGAGCCCCAGTGGCTCCTGGAGCTGCTCCAGGGCTGGAGCCAGGCTGGGAGAGCTGGGAATGTTCCCCTGGAGAGGAGAAGGATCCAGGGAGAGCTCAGAGCCCCTTGCAGGGCCTGAAGGGGCTCCAGGAGAGCTGGAGAGGGGCTGGGGACAAGGGATGGAGGGACAGGACACAGGGAATGGCTTCAAATTGGAAAAGAGGAGATTTGGGTGGGATATTGGGAAGGAATTCCTGGCTGTGAGGGCAGAGAGGGGCTGTGCTGGAATTCCCAGAGGAGCTGGGGCTGCCCCTGAATCCCAGGAAGGGTTCAAGGCCAGGCTGGAGCAGCCTGGGATGAGGGAGCTGTCCCTGCCATGGCAGGGGTGGCCCTGGGTGATTTTAAGTTCCCTTCCCACCCAAACCATTCCAGGATTCCCTGGTTCACTCCAACACCACTGGGGGCTTCTTCCATTTCTCCTCCTCATGGCTCACCCTTTGAAAAGGGGGAATTTGCAGGAGCCTGGGCTGGGGAGGAGGGAATGGCAGAGGATGTGGAACGTTTCCGAGGGGTCAAGGGGATCTCTGTCCTTCTGGAGGACTCTCTGGAGCTGCAGCAGAGCTGAGGACAGGGAATTCTCCCTCTGCCTTCCTCTACCTCCAGGTAAGGCCAAAGGAACCAGCACGGCTCCAGTGCTGTCTCTTTTACCTGCTAGGAATCTTTTACCTTTTCCCATCTCCTCCTTGCTTCCTTTTCAACCAACCATCCCCATCACTCAGGGACATCATTAAACCCCAAATTCACCTTTTTCTCCAATCCTTTTGCCAGGGGGTGCTGGGAAAGCTCCCCCAGTGAGGGTTTGGAGCTGGGGCTGAGCTCTGCTCCCACCGAGGGCTGCTGAGCCCAGCCCTGTGTGTGCCGAGGGTTTTATGTAATGTGGGAGAAAATGGTAATTGCTCATTCCGTAATGACTGTTCCTCTGCCTGGGACAGCAGAATAATTAGGGTTTCTTTTTTCTTTAATTAGGAAATGGCAAACATAGATTAATCAATTACAAATGCCTCTTTATCCTGCAGTGCACTGCAATTAACATTACTTAAATGTGTTCACAAAGTAGGAGGCCTGGGTTTGGAAAGCCACTTCTCTCGCTGGTTTTGTTTTTCCTTTTCCCAGTTTCCCTGCTCCCAAACGTGTGTGAACCCTTCCCGTCTCCCCTTTCCCTCTGCAGGGAGGGGATTTAACCATTCGGGATGAGGTTTCTAAACCCTTGGAAATCATTAAACAGCGTTAGCAAAACTGCCCTGTCCAAAGGGAAAAGCGTTTTTGGAGAGCTGTAGGAGCGGAGCACACGGAGTTGGGATTTCACTGGGGTTGCAGCCCACAATAGCAGGGTAAAAATCCAGGAAATACAATAACTTGATTCATCCCCGCTTCCTAACACCGCTGCCAAAAGCGTGATGAAATCCCGAAGGGTTCGATTGGGGACACGGGGGAACAAAACCTCCTCTCCTCAGGCCGGGGCGATTCCCAGGGAACATCCAGTGCCGCTCCCGCTCTGCGCTTCCCAGCAAAAGTCGGGCGAGGGGAAGCCCGGGGGAGGGAGCTGCGGCTTTCCAGGCCACGAAGCGGGCAGGGAGGAGGGAAAGCTCCAGGGTAATGCCAGGGATGCTCCGGAGGCCGGGGACAGCGCATCCCGGGGATGCTCCGGAGGTCGCGGACAGCGCATCCCGAGGATGCTCCGGAGGTCGCGGACAGCGCATCCCGAGGATGCTCCGGAGGTCGCGGACAGTGCATCCCGAGGATGCTCCGGAGGCCGGGGCTCACCTGCGCCGGGCGGGTGCGGGGCTGGAGCCGTGCCGGGCTGCTCCAGGCATTGCTGCCATCTATTGGGAGGAACGGCCTTGTTCCCGACCCAATCCCGGCCCGGAGCCCTGCTCTGGGAAGGGGATGGCACTTCCAGCCCCGCTGGAGTAGTTGCTGTGCCCTGAGGAGTGAGCAGCTTGTGGGGATCCCCAGCCCGGGGCTGCTGCGCTCGGAGCTCCCAGAAAATCCTGGAACGGTTTGGCATGGAAGGGACCTTCGAGCTCATCCCATCGCATCCCTGCCACGGGCAGGGACACCTCCCACCATCCCGGGTGGCTCCAAGCCTCTCCAGCCTGGCCTTGGGCACTCCCAGGGATGGGGCAGTCACAGCTTTTTCTGGCTTTCCTTGTATTTTTATGAATTCTGGGTGGCCCCTGCTGCCCTCCCGGCCTCGCAGGTGCTAGTGGCATAGTCTGGAGTGAGGCACTGCCTGATAATCTCAGTTTTGTGGTGTAAGAGATCAGGGTTAGGTGGGATATTGTGAAGAAATTCCTCCCTGTGAGGGTAGGGAGGGGCTGAAATTCCCAGAGGAGCTGTGGCTGTTCCATCCCTGGGAATGCCCAAGGCCAGGTTGGAGCAGCCTGGGATAGTGAGAGGTATCCCTGGCATGGCAGGGGTGGAACTGGATGAGTTTTAAAGTCCCTTCCAACACAAAGCATTCCAGGATTGTGTTGTTGCAGTGATATCGGAGCTGAGCACACCCGGAGTGAGTGACCTGCTGAACTGGGCCCTCAGGAAGGAGCCCCACAGACTCTCTGGACAGGTTTTATTTTTTTAGCCAAGATGAGCAGAGTTGGAGCTGGAGCTGATCAGGGTGCTTGTATCAAGTGTGTGCTTTCAATTTGGGATGTTCCTGGCCCTGCTCCCGGGAAAGAGGCTTTGAACTGGAGCAGTGGCCTGTGGCTCCCCACAGCTCTGCTGACACAGGACGGGATTTTGGCTGCTCTGGGACACAAGTGCTGGTGGGAGGGATCAGTCCTATTGCAGGATCCTGGAATGGGTTGGGTTGGAAGGGATTTTAAACCCATCCAGTGCCACCCCTGCCATGGGGAGAGGAACTTTCCACTATCCCAAGGTGCTCCAAGCTCTGTCCAGCACTTCCAGGGATCCAGGGACAGCCACAGCTTCTCAGGGAAAGCTGCTCCAAGAGGAAAATGTTGGAGGATGCAAAGACCCCCAGTTTGTTATAACATCACCTTTGGGGTTGATGAGGCTGAGGCAGCTGGAGCTGCCACTGACGCCTTTTGGGGCTCCCTAAAACCAGAGGCCAGACAAAATTCAGGGAATAAAAAGCAGTTCTGTTTATGGAAGGGCCTGCAGGTGCATTTCAGGCAGCCAAAACCCACACAAAAATGGACAGCAGGTCACGGGTTTCCCACTTTTCTAAGTTTGGTCCATTTGCACATTGGGGTTCATCTCCCAGTTCCAGCTGCAGGGAATGAAGGGATTTCCCCCAGGTTTGCTGCCCCCAGCTCCCTTTTGTTTGCATCTCTGGGGCCTGAGGCAGTGAGGTGTCCTTGGCTGCCAGGCCTGGAGAGGAATTGCTGTGTCTGCCCAAAGTGGGGAAGCAGCAGCTGCTGCTGGGTGTGGAGTTTGGAGTTCCACACTGAAGAGCTGCAGGGTCACAAATACCTGGGAAATGGAAAAGCTGAAACCCTGAGGCGTCACCACGGGGGCCTGGGGGGAAGCAGAGCAGGAATTGGGATCCCAAACAGCTACTTCTGCTTTGGAAGAGCTGGGATGCAACAATTAAATGGAAAGCACCAGGAATGAGGCTCTGGGGTTGTGTTGACCCCACTCTGGAAAGGATTTGGATCCACCTGTTGGATTCAGGCTGCCTGTCCTGGATCCTCATCCTATTCCCATTGGATCTGTCCATCAGTTTTCCATGAGGACAGAAGTTTCCCTTCGGAAAAAGGTTGTGGGTTGTCATTAATGGAGTAAATTGAGGGATGGAGGGTGGAAATCCCCATAATTCACCCCAATTTTCCACTGGCTAGTTAAGATGAACTCGTCTTGGGTTTATCGTCCTCAGAATTAGGAGGCAAAACTGAAGCAACCCCTGAAAGTCGGGGAAAATCCCATTTTCCTGCATCTTCAGCAGGAACTTGTGCTGCCCATACCCCATAGCTGAGGTGTGTTTCGGCAGCTGCTTCGTGTGCATTTCTGTAATCTCTTAATTAGAAGGAGGTTGTGCTCGGGAGATTAATTTTGGGGTTCTGAATGCCTCGATTTCCTGGAAATCTCAAAGCAGCACCTCCTGCTCAGGCCATTTTTGGTTAAAAAAAAATGAGCTCTTGGAGGTAAAATCCACTGAAGATGCATTTTCAGGTTAATTTATGAGAAGGGCTGGATTTATCCAACAGAACCTGAGGGACATTTTTTGGGGGGGAGTTGGGAATTTTCTTACAGGCACCTCAAAATCGGAGTTTCTTAAAAGAGGAAACTTTTCCTGAAAGAAACAACTTGCAAAGGGACAAACATAAATAGCCTTGCACATAGCTGGAGTTCCACCTTTGTGTGCTTTGTTCACCAGGAATTTGTCAGACAAATGTCTGTGCTCTCACACATCCCAAAGAGGCTTCAAGGCAGCTCCATCAGAAAGCAAAAAAGAAAAATTGGGTTTGGGGCTTTCCGATTCCCAGCCTGGTCCTGAGCTTCTTGTTTCCCACCAAAACTGTGCTGGGGAAACTCTTATTTGATTTATTTTGTTATAAACTCGTGTTTAATGCCTCGGGAAAGGGAGGGGGGGAATTGTTTTCTGAGGATGGAGGGATCACCAAGGGAATTCCTGGTGATTCTCTGGCTCATGGGGGTGATCCCATAAAAAACAGGGAGTGAGTAGCCAGGGGATGTAATTCCATAGGTTTTGCATCATTCTGTGGTGTTGGGAGCACCTGTGCCATGGTTTTGGGTGGTTTTAAGTGGGTTCCACCCTCGCAAAATCCCAACCAAGGAGCTTTTCTGGGGCAGGTGAATAAAAGCTCTGGGGGGAATGCAGAGGCAGGAATGGGGCAAATCATTTGGAGGAGCTGCTGGAATGTGTTTAACCATTATCCATGGAACCCCGAGCTGTGTCCTCCAGCCCATTCCCAGTTATCCCAGGCTCTCAGGCTTCTGATTCCTTCCTGGTGCTCCAGAAAATCCCTGTGGGAATCTCATCCCTAAAAATCCCTGGGCTCCATGGGCTGGGAATGGGGATGGAAATGGGAATGGAGCAGGGAATGTGGCTGGGAATGGAAATGGGAATTGGAATGGGGCTGGGGCTGGGAATGGGTCTGCGAATGGGGATGGGGCTCAAATGGGGCTGGGAATGGGAATGGGGCTGGGGCTGGGAATGGGGGAATGGGAATGGGGGAATGGGGGAATGGGGGAATGGGGGAATGGGGGAATGGGGGAATGGGGGAATGGGGGAATGGGGGAATGGGGGAATGGGGGAATGGGGGAATGGGGCTGGGGCTGGGAATGGGGATGGATCAGGGAATGGGACTGGGAATGGGGCTCAGATGGGAGAGGGGATGGGGCTCAAATGGGGCTGGAATGGGGCTGGGAATAGGGCAGGTGACTTCAGGCCTGAATTTTATTCTTTTCATTTTATTCCTTGGATCCTCTGGAAGACCAGAGGACTGCAGGAGGTGTTTGGCAGCTTGGATAGGAAAGGGTTGATTCAATCCAGTTTCCCATTCCTTTGGGCACGGACAGGGCAGGAGCCGGCGCTCCGGGCAGGGAGGATCCTGAAGGATGGGAGCTGCCCCGGGCTTTTCCCACTGTCCCTCTGTAAATTAAAATGGGATTCTGCGCCTGGATTAGGGCCTTTCCCTGCTTCCCGCCTCATCCTTGCCCAAATTTGCACTTTAACTCCCAGGAACCACTGACTCTGGCACTGGCTGGAGGGGATGATTGTGCAGATTTTGCTGCCTGGTGGCTCTGTACCTGAAAAAACCCAAACTCGGGGATATTTTTGGAAGCAGAGCATTCCAAATTCCATCTCCAAAGCTTTCTGCCTTGATTTCCCTGCCTCCCCCCGCTTACTGTTCAATGCTCCCTGCTGTTCCAAGAGTGATCCCGAAATCCTACCTGCCCCAGAGGGAAAAATCCGCAATTTCTGTGAATTGGACTCTTTAATTACATTTTTGTACCCACAATTCTTCCAGCCGGCAATTAAGCACTGTTAATTAGCCAGCCTTCATCCTGCAGCTCCAGGAGATATTTGCTTCCCCCAATCCAGACCTTGGCAAGCATTTCCGAGTGGAAATTTTTCTTTGGAAAAGATCTGAGTAATTTTCAGTCATTATTCCAGGCCCTTTTCTCTCTCTGGTGAGCAGGGGTCTTCCAGCTCTGAAATCCCTGGAAATAGCAGCTGGAAACACCCATCCATGAGGAGTTCTCCATAGGAAGAGCTGTGAAATCAGGAATGTCCTGGTGTAGGATTGTCAGAAGCTTTCCAGCGTCAATTCTTTGGGTCAGTAGATACTCCAGTGGTCACTGGGGAGAAATTCCCTGTATTTGGTGGTTTGGATTCGACAGACAAATTGTCCTGTGATAATTCCTTTGATAATTCCCTGCCGCAGCAACTGGGATCCCAAAGCCTTGCCAGGGGATCCTGCAGTGCAGGACTGGGTTTAGCTGGGGGGAGAGTGGGAATTCCCAGATAAATTCCCCAAAAGGTGAGCTGGAATGGGAAGAGTGAGGACAAAACGATGCTGAAATCCATCAGTCCATCCTTTCTGGCACAGGTTGGTTCCCGCTTTCCTCAGGCCTTGTCCAGCCTGTTTTAAACATCACCAGGAACACAAATCATTTGTCCAGGCAGCTCTGGAATGTTTAGACCTGCAGAGAGTGATTGGAGAGCTCTGGAGGCTCCATGGGGTGTCTGAGGATCCCCAGACACCCCGGTCCCTATGGGAAAGCAGCTGGCAGGAACTGGCTCCTTCCTCGGGGTAGGAATGGGAATTTCCTTGAGCGCAGGGCTGAACAAAGCCTGGATTCCCACAGATCTGGTGAGACACTGGGAATCCTGGGGGACACAGGATCCACAGCTGGGATAGTGGATGGCCCTCTTCCCACTTCTTCCTCCGTGGAGTCTCTGGTAGCCAGAGAGGTGCTGTAGGGGTTAAACTGAGAGATTTTGGGGTTGTTTTCTACCAATGTGGCACCCCAAAGGTGTTCCCAAGTGTTCCATAGGGATAAAAGATCTCCAAAAATTCATTCTATTTAAAATTGAACCTCTGAGCTAAACCAGTGGAGATTGCCAGGGGAAAAAAGTGTCCCAGGTGTTCGGGAATTTGTGATGGACAAAGAGAGGGTTTGAGAATGGGGCTGGGAATGAGGGAATGGGGATAAGGATGGGAATGGGAATGGGGCTGGGGCTGGGAGTGGGAATGGGGCTGGGAATGGAAATGGGCTTTTCCCAGCAAAACCATTCCAGGATTTTATAGTTCTGTGATTTTCCAGAGCACTAAAAGGAGGAGAGTGGCTGAATTGCTGATGTGGAAAATTAGAGAAATACAAAAGCCTTTCCTGATTCTCCACCAAAAATCCCCAGTCCTTGTTCCTGTGGGTGTCACATCAGGATATTTTGGGGTGGGGACTGGGACAAGAAGCTCACAGTGACCTGTGCCTTGATTATCCCAAAATCCAGGAGATCCAATGAATTCCAGGGATCTTCAGCCTGTGCAGCTCTGGAGTTTCATCCCCCTCTGGCACAGACCATAATCCCCAGGGGAGTTTTCCTACTTCCTCTGATATATTTAATTAATTTAATTATATTTTAATGATATTATTAATTCACTCAGCCCCTCTTACCTCACTGTTATTTCAGCCTTGGCAATTAATATTCCCTGGGAATTATCTTTCCATCTTCTGAAAAATCACGGGGAAAGAAGGAATCTCACCTTAAACAGCTTTTTCTCAGTACAGAAACCAGAATATTTAATATACCAACCTTAGCATCTGTGAGTTGTTACTTCAATAAAATTAAAAACCACAAATTCAGCCCCTTGCCAAGCAAATCCCAGCAAGGCTGGAAAAGTCTGAAGGGACTTTCTCAGGAGTGGAGTGAGCAGGCTGTCTTGTCATTCCCTCTATTTTTTCTCTTTTAATTTCTTTCCCTTTTTTAAAAAAAATTTCTTTCCTTTTTTTTTTCTTTCCTTTTTTAAAATTTTGCTCTTTTTAAAATTTCTTTCCTTTTTTTAATAATCTCCTTCTTTTTTATATATCTTTCCCTTTTTTAAAAATTTCCCTTTTTTAAATTTATTTCATTTTTTAAAAAATTTCTTCCCCTTTTTTAAAATTTTTTCTCTTTATTTTTAAGTTTCTTTCCCTTTTTTTAAAAAAAATTCTTTCCTTTCTTTTTTCTTTCCTTTTTTAAAATTTTGCTCTTTTTAAAATTTCTTTCCTTTTTTTAAAAATCTCCCTCTTTTTTATATATCTTTCCCTTTTTTAAAAATTTCCCTTTTTTAAATTTATTTCATTTTTTTTAAAAAAAGTCCTTTTTTAAAAATTTCTTCCCCTTTTTTAAAAATTTCTCTCTTTATTTTTAAGTTTCTTTCCCTTTTTAAAAAAAAATTTCTTTCCTTTTTTTTTTCTTTCCTTTTTTAAAATTTTGCTCTTTTTAAAATTTCTTTCCTTTTTTTAAAAATCTCCCTCTTTTTTATATATCTTTCCCTTTTTTAAAAATTTCCCTTTTTTAAATTTATTTCATTTTTTTTTAAAAAAAAGTCCTTTTTAAAAAATTTCTTCCCCTTTTTTAAAAATTTCTCTCTTTATTTTTAAGTTTCTTTCCCTTTTTTAAAAAAAATTTCTTTGCTTTCTTTTTTCTTTCCTTTTTTAAAATTTTGCTCTTTTTAAAATTTCTTTCCTTTTTTTAAAAATCTCCCTCTTTTTTATGTATCTTTCCCTTTTTAAAAAATTTCCCTTTTTTAAATTTATTTCATTTTTTTTTAAAAAAAAGTCCTTTTTTAAAAATTTCTTCCCCTTTTTTAAAAATTTCTTCCCCTTTTTTAAAAATTTCTTCCCCTTTTTTAAAAATTTCTCTCTTTATTTTTAAGTTTCTTTCCCTTTTTTAAAAAAATTCCCTCTTTTTTTTTTTTAATTTCTTTCCTTTTTTAAAAAATAAAAAATTCCTTTTTTAAAAAATTTCTTTTAAAAGAGCTTCTCTGCCAACTGAAATCCTGAATCCTGCCTGATTCCTGCCTCATTCCCCACCTGGCGTTGAGTTGGGAATGCTCTTCCGTGCCTGAGGATCCTTCAGGAACCTCCAGGTTCCTGCTCCAAGGCTCCAGACCTGGATCCTGCCCAGAAATACTCGGCAGCAGAAATAAACGGCCGCGTTTATTTTAACCTTGAGGAATTTCACCAATTCCACAGCTGTCGAGGCCGGGAGACTCCTCGGCTTCCCAAATCTCCTCCGAGGGGGAGGCACGAGCTCGGTATTCCCGTGGAAATTTTTGTTCTGGAAGGTTCATTTCCTGCTTAATGAGATGCTCGCTCTGGTTCGGGCAAGCCTTTGCAAGAAGCTCCCGAGATAATTTGCCGATGTCATCAGTGTCGGGAGCAGGGCTGGGGAATTCCGGGATTTCGGGGGGTTCTTCAGGCTGAAAATCCTTGGGGAGAGCCCCCTGTGAGTGGGGGAGTCCCTGAAGAAAGGGAGCCACAAAAATTCGGGATTTGGATTGGGGTTGACCCCTGCTGGGATGGGAGTCCCACTGCTCTGAGATTCTGGGCCGTTTCCTTCCTCTTTTAACCATTTTTCTGGCTTTTCCTCTGCGTCGGCAGCTCTGTCCCTGCACGCAGATCCTGGAGTTGTGTCCCCAAAATCCTCTGCTGGGTCAGGGGTGACCTCCAAAACCTCTTCCCTTCCGGAAATGTCACTACCCCACCTCCACGGGGCACATCCTGGTGCTGTTCCTCCCCTTGGACACTGCCTTGGGGCTGGGAATGGGAATGGGGCTGGGAATGGGAATGGGAATGGGAATGGGAATGGGAATGGGAATGGGAGTGGGAATGGGAACGGGAACGGGAATGGGAATGGGAATGGGAATGGGAATGGGAGTGGGAATGGGAATGGGAATGGGAATGGGGCTGGGAATGGGAATGGGAATGGGAATGGGAATGGGAATGGGAATGGGAGTGGGGATGGGGATGGGGATGGGGATGGGGATGGGGATGGGGATGGGGATGGGAACGGGAATGGGAATGGGAATGGGGATGGGAATGGGAATGGGGCTGGAATGGGAATGGGAATGGGAATGGGAATGGGGCTGGGAATGGGAATGGGAATGGGAATGGGGATGGGGCTGGGAATGGGAATGGGAATGGGGCTGGAATGGGAATGGGAATGGGTCTGGCTCCTCCACCTGCTGCTAGGAAGGATTAAAACCCTCTGACTCCGTTTCTCAGGGACAAGCCCTGTCCAAGGCAGCGACCCCCATGCCTGCTCGGTGCCGAGCAAAGCTCCCCCCAGCAGGGCCTTTGGGGAACTTCCCCCCTCCACAGAGGAGATTTTCAGGATTTTCGGTGCCTGGCGTAGCAGGAGCCGAGTGCTGAAAGTTCTCCACATGTCCCATCCATGAGGCACACTTGGTTTGAATCAAAACCCCATCACAACAGGCAGTGGGATTTCCAGCCTGGGGTTAGGAGTAATTCCAGGTTATTATTAGCAATCACTTTTCATCAGACGCTGCAGTTACAAGATGCAGAACAAGCCCAGCAGAAAGAGACTGAAATATGGGATTCCTGTTATTTGAAAAGAACAATTTTACAAATGGTTGATTTTAAAATTGTGCGATGTGAATCGATCTCGAGAATATGAGAAATCCTCTACCTCACCTTCGTTTTTGTCTCCAATTCGCTTAAGCTCAGCAGAAGACAGAAATTAATGGAATTGTTAAGGTTGGAAAAGCCCTCCAGGATCATCGAGTCCAAGCTGTGAGTGATCCTCAGCTGAGCACTGAGTGCAGAGTCCAGTTGGACACCCCCAGGGATGGGGACTCCAAACCTCCCTGTGCACCTCTTTCCTACATTTAACGACCCATTCCATGAAGAAATTCCTGCTAGTCCAGCCTGACCCACTCCTGGCAGAGCCTGAGGCTGTTTCCCCTCATCCTGCCAATATTTCCCCCCTTATATTGGGCACCAAACAATTGTAGCTTCACTGTGACCCAGCCAAACCCACCCCGACTTCCTGCACACGAAGCTGAGATATTAAATCCCTTTAATAATCAGATTTCCAGTGGTTTTTCTGCCAGGTTTGTGGAGCCTGTAGCCAGATCCAAGTGGTTCTGTCGGGGCAGACTCCCAGGTAACTCCTAAATTGCATCCTGCCTTTTGGAACAAGTTCTGACACCCCTGCCCCGGTGCAGCCGGGGTTGTTCACCTGGGCTAAGCAAATTAAAAGGTTCTGCTCGGCCTCTCCCTTACTTTGCTTTCCTCCTGCCGGGGTAATTGCAGCTGCTGCCGGTTCCCAGCGCCGGGATGGGGAATCGTATCCTGGCAGCGTGCGGGGACGCGCCGGAGCCATGGTGGGGAGGGAGGAGGGGATGGAATTCCGTGGTTTGGTTTAATGTGCACCTGCTGGGGAGCCGCTCCAGCAGGCTGTGAGGGTGGCTGGCCGGGGGCCAAGGCCTCCACACAGCCAGGTTTGATCTCTGAAAATCCTGGAGTGCTTCCCGTGAGCTTGGGAACACCTTCAAATCACAATGGGCAGGAATCGCCTCACCCTGCTGGACACGGGTCCTGCTCCATGCAAGCCCGGAGAAGTTGTGGATTCCGCATCCCTTGGAAGCCTGGAGGGGACTTGGAGCTAGTCGGGCTGGTGGAAAGGGGTGGAACGGGATGATCTTCCTGGCCAAAGCCTCCCGTGACAGCCCAGCCCGGCTGCCTCCGGGGAGCCGGGAGTGCTGGGAAGGGTGGGGGGAGCCGGCCAGGGGGGCCGAGGGGTTGGCGAGGGGAGATGGGAGGGAGCAGAGGATGCTGGATTGCTGGGAAGGGTCAGGGAATGTCAGCTTGCTGGGAAGGATTCAGGAAGGTGGGATGGGAGGGGATGGGATGGGATGGGATGGGATGGGAGGGGATGGGATGGGATGGGATGGGATGGGATGGGATGGGATGGGATGGGATGGGATGGGATGGGAAGGGATGGGATGGGATGGGATGGGATGGGATGGGAGGGGATGGGGAAGGGGAAGGGGAAGGGGAAGGGGAAGGGGAAGGGGAAGGGGAAGGGGAAGGGGAAGGGGAAGGGGAAGGGGAAGGGGAAGGGGAAGGGGAAGGGGAAGGGGAAGGGGAAGGGGAAGGGGAAGGGGAAGGGGAAGGGGAAGGGGAAGGGGAAGGGGAAGGGGAAGGGGAAGGGGAAGGGGAAGGATCTGGAAGCAGCTGCTCGCTCCCGAGGGATGCAGTTGCTCACATCCCTCCGGAGTGTGGGGAGCAGAGGGGTCCCGGCTGGGAAAGAGGGGATAAAGGTGGGAAGGGATCCAGTTACACAATGGCAGGGAAGGGGGGCTGCCCTTGCAGCAGCTCCCAGCCAGGAGCAGCTGAGCAGAAAGCAGGGGGGGGCACTGACTGCAGCTCCCCCTTTCTCTTTTCCCTCCTTTCTTTCTCCTCTCCCTTGATTTTTTTTGAGTGAGGTTGGATAAAAATCTTAACACCTTGGGAACAGAGGAGCAGTGGCACAAAAGGCCGGGCTGTGCAATTTAATCGGGTCTGCTGAATGGCAATGGAAAGAAGGGGGTGATTCTCCCAGGGCTAACAGTGCCTTTCTTTTTTCTCTTCCACACATCAGCCAGGAAAATAAACCCTCCAGCATTTCACCTCTAAGAGAAGCTACGGGGAAAATCTTCCAGCAGGTTGTGCCAAGCTTTTAGGAAGAAATAGGGAAACATTTTATTTTGGTTTGTTTTGGTTTTTTGTTTTGCTTTGTTGGGTTTTTTAAAATGAGCTCCCTAGGCTGTAGAGCAGCTGTTACCTGATATCAGGAAGGTTTTTAGGGAAAGCCTTATCCCATAATGGGTGTTCTTGTATCCCTAAACCTTCTAACATCAGTTTTGCAGGGCACAGCCCTTGAATGAGCCAACCACTGATTTTGGGGTGATGATTCCACCGCTGGCTGCTCCTTTTCCCCTTTAAAACCTGGTACAGGGTTGAAGCCAAGCTCCTCTTCCACCAGACTCCTTGAAATCCCACAGCAAGGGCAGAATGAAAGTTTCCAGGGAATTTTGAGCCCTTGTTTCCTTCAATATGCAAAAGGAAAAATGCAAATATGCTCTAGTAGTGCAAGACTCCGAGGTCTTGGGCAGAAATTTGCTTGCACAAGTCCCCTGCCAAATTTGACAACGGCTCAGCGTGGGTCCCTCACACCTGAAATCGTCCCCCCACTCTTTTAAAGCAAAATGATTAAAATTCTGCCTCCAGGGGGTCTTTTTGGAGCCCCCATAGAGTTTTCCTGGTGTTTTAATATTTGTGTCCCGACCCAACACCGCTCATGGGGTCACCAAACTGAGCCTCACTCACCTCCTGCTCCTGCTGCTCGCAGGAATTAATTAATTAATTAATTAATTAATTAAAACGGGAATTAATATTGATTAGTAATATTAATATTAACAGTTTGATATTCGCGGTAGTAAATATGGCATAAAGGAACAAATCCCTGGGAAAATAGCAGGAGAAGGAACAGAAATCTCGCTGGAATAATCTCAGTGTCCCCTTGGTGCTGATTCCTCCCCGTGCTTGGGCTCCCGTGGATGCGGACGTGCTTCTCGGGAGGGCCGCCACAACCTGCCGGGCTCTGCAGTCTCCAAAAACCCAAAAAGCCAAGTGGGAACGTTCACCTTGGGGGTGAAGGGGTGGAGGGACCGGGCTGGGAGTTTGCAATCCAATGGTGTGGAAAATGCGGCGCTTCCCCTGCGGAGAGGACGGCGCTGGAGCCGTGAGTCAGCCCCCATTGAAGTCGCTGCCAGAGCTGCTTTGATTTAATCAGGATCAAACCCTCTGGGATTATTCTCGCTTCCAAACTGGACCGGGGCTCTGAAGTGGAGAAACCACAACGCTTTGCGGGGCTGCTGCTTCTTTTATTTTTTTTATTTTTTTTTTTTCCTCCCTTAATTGAATGAATTTGGCTCGGCGTCCCAAACCGAAGCCGAAACCCGAAACTCTCCTGTTTCAGGGCTTTTGGAGTGCGCCTGGAACATCTGGCGCAGCTGTTCCTGTGAGCCCCGGGCAGGAGCACAGCCTTGCTCCTGTTCCCATTGCAAATGCAGCCGACACCAGCGGGAATGAGGCAGCACTGCCCAAACCTTCCCAGCGGCTTCCTGGGAGAGATCGGGGACAGAGATGGGCAGGATCCAGAAGACTCCCATTTTCCCAAGGGAAAAATGGCAGGAATGAGGCAAAGCAGCGGGCACAGCTTCTGGAGCTCCATGGATGGAGCCTCCTCCTGCTTCTCTTTCATTTCCTCCTTATTGCCTTTTAAATTCAGCTGCCATGATGGCCCAAAACGGGGCGGTTTGCACCTCCACTTGAATGGGATCTATGGAATTGGTTCCTCAAGGAGGAATTCTGTACCTGGATGGATCCATGGATCTATCCAAGCTGGATTTCCTTGCCTGGCACCACAGAGCTGAGAGTCCTTCCCCTTCCCAGAGAAGATCCTGGGATTGGCAGAGCCCCAAGCGTGCTCAGGATCCAAATTAGCTCAGCTAAGCCAGACCTGGTCTCTAAATCCTTGGGTTTATTCTAAACTGCAAGAACTTGTAATTTTTTATCTGGAGATCTTTCCCGATTTCCTTTCAGCTCTAAGGCTTAACAGCCCTGCTGCACTTTCATCACTGAAACACCCAGAGCTTCAAATTGTCTCTGGGATCTGAGATAATCAATCCTGCAGTGCATTAATCCTCGTTGCGTGCCCATTAAAACCGAGATTAAATCAGGCATTAGGGTGCCTCCTCCCGTTATGAAATCTGAAAAACAGGATTGGGTTTGGAGCAGGGAGAGGGGGGGATGAAGAAAACCACAAAACACCCAAAAACTGGGCTTTGGGGGGCAGCGAAAGGTTTGAGTTGCTGATTTGATGGAGGGAACTGTGCAGGTGAGGGGAGCCAAGGAGGCGGCAGGCGAGGTTTGGGGCAGGTATGAGGGATTTGAGGGATTTGAAGGATTTGCATGTGCCTACGTGAGCGCAGGGACGAGTCCCGGAGCTCGCACGTGCTGGGGCAGCGCAGGGAGAGGTGAGCACCGGGGCAGGAGCCCTGCCGGCCCCATCCCCATCCCCATCCCCATCCCCATCCCCCATCCCCATCCCATCCCCATCCCCATCCCCATCCCCATCCCCATCCCATCCCCATCCCATCCCCATCCCCATCCCCATCCCCATCCCCATCCCCATCCCCATCCCCATCCCCGAGCCCCTCAAAGCCGCCCCTTCCCCACTCTCCAGCCGCCCCAACCCCGGGATCACTCCCGGACGGATGGGAACGGCTTTTCCTAAAGGGCAGGTGATTTTCTTTTGGGGTGGGGGCGCTTTAGGGCGGCGCTGTCATTTCCTCGAGCTCCGCGGTCCGTAGGAAGCTTCCCCCCGGCCGCTCCCCTCCCTTTCCCACCGCTCCTCCGAGGATGAACTTTTTTCTCATTGTTCTTTGGCAGGTACTTTTAATGAGCTGGAAAATATTCTTCCTGTGAAGTTGCAGTTTTTGTGGGGCTAGAATGAGTCCAGTCCTCCCCTGGCTCTGCCCAGCGCCGCCGATTGGCTCCGCAGCCCGGGGGGGACCGATAAGGGCGGCTATAAAAACCTCGCAGCTCACGGTCCCCCAGCGAGCAGGAGCCAGAGGGGCCACCAGGATCCTCCGCACATCCCTGCGCTTATCCCCGGCTCGCCGGGATCCTCCCTCCCTCCCTCCTTCCTTCCATCCATCCCTCCTGCGAGCGCGTATCCAGCTCCACATCTTTGCTCAAGCCGGAGTGGAAGGAAAAAAAAAAAAAAAGAGAGAAAAAAAAAAAAAAGAGAGGAAAAAAAAAAAAAAAAGAGAGAAAAAAAAAGAGCCACCCAAAAAAAGAAAAAAAAAAAAAAAAAAAGAAAAACCAACCCAACCCCACACTTAGCGGAAACTTGTCAGAGAATGCTCCTAAAGTCTGGTTTTCTCCTGCTGCTGCTGGTCAGTGCATCCGCGTCCTACGAAGCTGAGCAGAATGACTCTGTGAACCCCAGGAAAGCGCGGGTGGCAGCCCAGAACTCAGGTAACGCCAGTGAGGAGGGCTCGGAGTCTCAGCCCCGATGCCTTAAACTGCCTCACATTTCTCTGCTGCTGATTTTATTTCTTCTTTTTCATTCATTTTTTTTTCTTTTTTTCTTTTTTTTTCCCTTTTAAACTTACCGGCTGGCAGCACAAATGTTCCTTTCAGGGCTGGCAGGAGCTGGCGGTGCAGAGCTGGAGCAGGAATCTCCTGGAGGAGCCGGGACAGGGAAGCGCTGCGAGGATGCAACCCGAGCTCTCCCCTCCTCCCCCAGCTCCTCAATGAGTTCCGTGCACTTTTTTTTTCATTTTTATTTTCCTGCTTGCATGTATCCCTCTCCCTTCCCCAGTCGCAGCGCTGCTCTGGTATTAAATCCCTTGCTTTTTAGGAAAAAATCCGCGGGGCTGGGACCGACCCCATTGTTCTGTGAATGTTCAAAGAGGGGGAGCCAGAGCCGCCACTCTGAAAAATGCAATAACCTAGAAACTGTCCCCTGCTCACTGCCATTGTCACAAATTGATGGCTATCGGTCAGCTGCCACTGTAAAAATACATCAGTGACATTTAACAAACTTGCTTTCACAATGGAGAAAACAAACAAACAAAAAAAAAAAAAATTCCTGGATGTCTGGACTTTGCTGCTTAGATAACTTGGAGACATTGTCTGGAACAATGGGAATTAAAATTCTGCCTCCTGCTGTACCGCAAAGATATTAAAACTCTAATTCGGTGCTCATTAACAGCTGCCTTATTTTAGATCCGCGAGGCTGTGCGGTGCTGGAGCGGGGTGTTTGCTGGATTTTGCTTTTGTGTTTGGTTGCTATAGGAACGTGGGGTCTCCCTCTCGCCCCATGCCTAAAACAATCAAAGCTTTGCGCACCCGGAGTCTGCTGTGAGCGAAGTTCTAATTGGAACCTGTGGAAAGCTAATTAGTGGGCTGGCTCGTGCTGCGGGAGGTTACAAACCGGGGAGGGGATGAATTATCAAATATTCCTCCCTTCAGGCACGTCAGCAAGAGAGCGGAACGACGAGGGGTTAATTTGGGCAGGTTTGGGTTTTTTTGGGGTTTTTTTTAATATTTCTCCTTTTTTTTTTCGGGAAAAATCCCGGTTATAAAGAATTCTCTTTAGGATACAACTTAGATTTAATAAGGTGTATTCTCTCCCAGTAAAGCCTCGCTTTTCCCACACCTCGGGGCTGGATGGGGGACCCTGGGCTCGCATTTCTTCCCCAGGAATGTCTGGTAACCTGAGCTGCAAGAGCAGGGAACGTGCCTTGCCCAGGCGCGGGAGGGGACAGATGTTCGGCTCACCCAGCAAGGTTAATCCCGGCTAATTTCAGGGCAATCGTGGAGCAATTCTGCTGATTCATTGTTCAAATGCGCTGGATCTGCTCGGAGAAAGCCGGGATGACACGGATCCCCTCGTGCCCGGGGCTTTGCATTATCCCCGGAGCTCCATTACCTGAACTTTCTCTGCCCAAATTCCCCTCCCGAACCCGCAGCAAAAAAATGACTTTTTTTTTGCTACGTCTGCAAACTCCCGGGGCAGTTTTAGCAACGAGCTGCTGGATCGAGTCTTTTCGAGTGCTGAGAATTGACTCTCAAGCTAAAATCTTCTTTCTAGGTAATTCAGGCGTTTTAGAAGAGCACAAACACCTCCCAGAAAATGCACTTTCCTGCTGGCTCATTGGCATTTGCCAACACTTGAAGCTCATTTTTGGAGTGGCTTTGTGAGGCAGGTGCTTCCAGGCTGCTCCCAAAGACCGAGGAAGAGATCTCGGCACCCAGAGCTTTCTATGGGCCTATCCTCATCCCTGCTCCTCCTTTAGAGGGAGTTGGGATAAAGATGTAAATGCCTGAAGTGAGGATTGGGTTGGGATGGATATTTGGGCCCCCATCTAAGCAAGAACTGTGGGGTGCTGCCTCTTTTAATCTGTGTGTAAGCCTCCAGGGGTTTGGTAGTTGGAATTTCTGTTCCTTGGGGTGCTGGTCATATCTTCAGCAAATCATGGAATTTTAGAATCATGGAATTTTAGAATTATGGAGTTATAGAATTATAGAATCCTGGACTGGTTTGGGTTGGAAAGGACCTTAAAGCTCATCCCATCCCCTGCCATGGCAGGGACACCTCCCACTATCCCAGGGTGCTCCAACCTGGCCTTGGACACTTCCAGGGATGAGGAATCCACAGCCTCTCTGGGTACCCTGTTTCAGGGCCTCACTGCCCTCCAAGCAAGGAATTTCTCCCTAATATCTGCCCTAAATCTCTCCTCTTTTAGCTTAAAACCATTCCCAGCTGTTCCATCACCGTGCAGATAAAAAGTCACTCTCCCACTTTTTTTATAATCAACTTTTCATCACCAGAAAGGGCTCTGAGGTCTCCCTGGAGCCTTCTCCAAGGCAGAGCTCTCCCAGCCTGGCTCCACGGCAGATTTTTGAGCATGGGAGAGGGTGTGAGCAGCAGTGCTGGAGCAGGATTTGGGATCCGTGTCCGTGTGCTGACCTTGCCGTGCCTCTGTCCCACAGCCGAGGTGGTTCGGTGCCTGAACAGTGCCCTCCAGGTGGGCTGCGGTGCCTTCGCCTGCCTGGAGAACTCCACGTGTGACACAGACGGCATGTTCGACATCTGCAAGTCCTTCCTCTACAGCGCTGCTAAATTCGACACTCAGGTATGGCCTGGGCACAGAGGGGATGGGAATGAACCCAGCTAGGATTCAAACCTGGCCAGGAATGGATCAAACCCGGCTGGGAATGGATCAAACCCGGCTGGGAATGGATCAAACCCGGCTGGGAATGGATCAAACCCGGCTGGGAATGGATCAAACCCGGCTGGGAATGGATCAGACCCCATGGGGAATGGATCAAACCCGGCTGGGAATGGATCAGACCCCATGGGGAGTGGATCAAACCCCATGGGGAATGGATCAAACCCGGCTGGGATTGGATCAAACCCGGCTGGGAATGGATCAGACCCCAAGGAGAGTGGATCAAACCCCATGGGGAATGGATCAAACCCCATGGGGAATGGATCAAACCCCATGGGGAATGGATCAAACCCAGCCAGGAATGGATCAAACCCGGCTGGGAATGGATCAAACCCGGCTGGGAATGGATCAGACCCCATGGGGAGTGGATCAAACCCCATGGGGAATGGATCAAACCCAGCCAGGAATGGATCAAACCCGGCTGGGAATGGATCAAACCTGGCTGGGAATGGATCAAACCTGGCTGGGAATGGATCAAACCCGGCCAGGAATGGATCAAACCTGGCTGGGAATGGATCAAACCTGGCTGGGAATGGATCAGACCCCAAGGGGAGTGGATCAAACCCCATGGGGAATGGACCAAACCCAGCCAGGAATGGATCAAACCCAACCAGGAATGGATCAAACCCGACCAGGAATGGATCAAACCTGCCTGGGAATGAATGAAACCCGGTCAGGAATAAATGGGAGCCGCCTTTTCATGCCCCCGACAAGTCCCATGGGTTCTAAAGCACTCCTGCTCAATGCCTGCCTTAATTTGTTGTGCTTTGGGTAGGATTAACCCTCCCCTCCCTGTAGCCCTTCCTGCTGCTCAGCTGCTCCTCTCAGCCCCCGTTTTTGGCTCCAAGCGCGTCTTCCAGGGCTCTTTTTCCATCCGCTCCCTGCTCCTTGGCACAGAGGGTTCCGTAGGGAGGAGAGCAAGGTTTCCTCTCCAAGAGGAAACAGAAATGTTCTTCTAACAAAATAAATCTCCTGCCTGTATGACCTGGCACAGGGCTGGGCTTTGACTTGGAAGGTATTTGGGTCTGGGAATACGAGGCCAGGGAGAATAAATGGGATAATATTGGAGGGATGTGCTCTGCCAAAATCCCTTTCCCTCTGTGCTTTCCTCCCAAAATCCACACAGCCCCTTGTTCCCTGTGCTTCCACTCATGAGGACAGATTTAAAAGCTGGTAAAGGCTCTTGATGTCTGAAGCAGGACTGTTAAACTGCTGGCACTAAATGGATGTTAAATCAATCTGAGGGGCAGAACTGCTCCAGCTCTGATCCTGGCACTTCCAGACCAGCGATTCCCACTGCCTAAAATTTTTTGAGAATGGGAGTTCAGAGCATCCCAACTGCTGGGAGTGAAAATTCTGCAGAAATCTGGAGAATTCAAGTCCTGTTCCCTGCTGTGCCTGGCAGGTCTGTAGTTGCAGGAGGGGAATTAGCACAGCCAGGCCTGGTGGAGTATCCAAAACACTTCCCCTTCTTTTGGATTCCCGGGAATTTTGCTGCAGCTGAAAGTGTTTCCGTTCCATTCGCAGGGAAAAGCTTTTGTGAAGGAGAGCCTAAAGTGCATCGCCAACGGGGTGACGTCCAAGGTGTTCCTGGCCATCCGCAGGTGCTCCACATTCCAGAGGATGATATCCGAGGTGCAGGAGGAGTGCTACAGCAAGCTGGACATGTGTGGCATCGCCAGGCGCAACCCCGAGGCCATCACTGAGGTGGTGCAGCTCCCAAACCAGTTCTCCAACCGGTACGTGGGGCTCTCCCCAGAATATGGAAATGGGAATCACAGAGGTGGGAATGAGAGGGGCTGAGGGGATTCAAGGCTTACAGGTCCTAAAGCAGCTTAGGCCAGTAAAGTTCTCTGTGTCCTCAAACCCTGCTCAGCTTTAGTGGTCTTCCCCCTCCTCTCTTGGGGAATTAATTTATTTCCCTTCTTGGGAAAATACAATTGGTTTTCATTTTGGGAAATACACATATTTCCCTTTCTGGAAAAATCTCTTTTTGGAAATACAAATTATACAAAATACAAAAAATATTATTATTTCTCCTTTTGGGAAATATATTTAAAAGCATCTCCAGAAAAGAATCATAAAATTGCCCAGACATGGCTTACCCCAAAGCCTGGAGTTTGTTTAAATGTTTGGTTTTTTTTGCTTGAGTGCACTATAATGGTTAATGATCCCAAATCAGGTTGATTAATTCAGCATGTCTGGCACATTGAGCACTTCAGAGAATCATGGAATCATGAAATGGTTTGGGTGGGAAGGGACCTTAAACCCCATCTCATCCCACCCCTGCCAAGGACAGGCACAGCTTCCTCCACCCCAGGGTGCTCCAAGCCCTGTCCAGCCGGGCCTTCTCCATCTCTTGCCACCTTATTCCCTTCTCCAGACTGCAGCCATCCCCTTCCTGGGCTTCCTATGGCACCTGGAAAATTAATCTTTGTCCTCTGAGCTACCACACTGCTACAAAAAAAAGCAGGAAAAACAAAAGGAACCAGGAAAAATGAAAGGAACCTGTGTAACCCCAGTGTGCCGTGACCCAGCATCTCTCATTTCCAGGGCCAGCCTGGGGCTCTCACTGCTCTGCTTTGGGGCTGTCCCTGCTCCTGCCACCCACAGGAACAGAAATGTCACGCTGCTGGCACCGTCCCCTGAGAGCAGGACTGCCCTGTTCCTGTCCTCCAAGGATGAGGGACACAGGGAGGCTTCAGGGCTGCTGCAGTCACGCTGCAGGGACAGGGATTTCTTCCTCCAAATCCTGGAACAATCAGAGCTGAGTCTTGTGATTGGGATAAAAGGGACCTTTTGGAGCAGTTCGAGTCAGTAACCCTGGGGTTGGAGAGCAGAGCACTGGGAGCTGGGGCCTGGCTGTGGCCAAAACCTCAGCTCCTCTGAGGTGGCTTTGGCTGGATCCAGGAGCATCCCAAACTTCCAGGCCTGTCCCAGGACAGCTGTGCAGGTGATAAATATGTTTTATCATGTTTTAGCATCAACTTATTCAGAGAATCCCAGAACAGCCAGGGCTGGAAGGGACCAGCAAGGATCATGGAAATCCATTTCCTAGTAGAGAAAACTCTTTTGGAGATGGAGAAATTCTTTCTTGTCTATCCAGAAAATGGCAAAATTGGGAAGGCAAAATTCTGCCGGAGGGAGTAAAAATGAAACTTGTGTGTCTTTTCCCCAAGCAGATTTGGAAGATGTTTTCTGGAGGGTTGGGAGGGGAGCAGAAAATCCCTGTGGAGTCCCAGGTTACAGTGATGGATTGTGGAATTCAGCACTTGGAGAGAGACAGGGGAATACTCAGGCAGTGCTGGGGATGCCCTGAGCACCAAGCCCTGGGGTCCCTCCTCCCCCAGCCCGAGGCAGAGGATATTGTGCCACACTGAGGAACAAAAGCAGCAGGATTTCCCAGCTCCGAGGCTCCTGGAGCATCCTGCTTTCCCAGCCCCTGGCCCAGCAGAGCCACAGGATTAGAACATGCCACTTGGCCTGGCCGCTGAGGGGAAGTATTTAAAGGTCATTGCATCTTCCTGTGATTTAATCTCAGGGCAGGAGCAGCAGGGCAGGAAAAGCTCAGCTCACAGCCCGGCTCTTGCAGGCTCTGGAAAAGCATCTGAGCATGGAAGTGGGGCTGGGTGGGCTCTGTGTCTGATTCAAGCTGGATTGTGTGGCCAGCTCAGCTTTGCTCATCTCCACTTCAGAGCCAGAGCCTGCTCCTTTTGTCCTTTGACCTCAGCCGACCTCCCCTGGCTGCTGCTGCAAAGGCCGGGGCTGAGAGATGGGAAAGGGCTTTGAATGGGAACTCTCATTTCCCTCTTCCTTCCCCTCCTCCACCTGCAGGTTATTCTCCTCTCTGCTCCTGTGGAAAAATGTCACTGTGACCTCAAAGTGCTTAAAATAAGTTCCCCGATGTCCTTTCAGGCAGAAATCCCAGGAAAACGTGGGACTGCTGCCCTTTTTCCCTGACTTTGTCTCCCTGGGAAGATGTTCCTTGGCGCAGGGAGGTGCCAGGTGACTTCCAAGCCATGCAGAGGAGCATTCCCAGGAGAAATTCTCAGCAGGGCTGGGAATACAGACTGGCACCACTCCCTGGCTGCTCCTTGGATGAGGAATTTGTGCCCAGGGCTGCTGGAAGGGGAAGATGCAGCTGGAGAGGAGGCAGGGGAAGCCTCACTCGGGGTTTTGTGCTTGGTGGGCTTGGAAGTGACAAGGGATTGTGTGTCCTAAAGTTCTGTCCCGAGGGAATCCAGGATCTGCCAGCCTTGGGCTGAGCTTCTTCTCTCTCTGCTCCTTGTAAAGGCTGTGCAGAGAGAGGGACAAGGGGGACAAGGGGGACAAGGGGGACAAGAGGGACAAGGGGGACAAGAGGGAATGGTGCCACAGGGATGGATCAACCACGGCTCTGCCTCAGAGCAGAGGCCAGGCCAGGCTGGCATCCCGGCAGCATCTGCTGCTGCCAATGTCAATTATTTTCCTTCCCAAAACTCCAGGAACTCGGGTGTTTAGCAGAGAGTAAATCACACCCTTTAACCCATTCCTATGTCTCTCACCTCCTCGTTTTTACCTTCCCAATCCACCAGGCTTGCTCCAAACCCACTGAGTTCACTCCCTCACCTCCCAGAGCTGGGGCAGCTGCCGGTTTAGGGCAATGAAATCAGAATTTTGATGTTCCTTGCCTGCGCCAGGGGGCACGGCACCATCATGCCCAGGGTTTTTGGGTGCAGCAACAACAAGGTTGGACGTGGCCTTTCCCAACCTTAAAAAAGCCGTGACAACACCGTCAGAAATTGATTCCAAACATGCTCTGAGTGAGTTTAGGATCCTGATTCTCATGGTTTTGTCGCCTGGCCGGGGGCCAGCATGGGCTAACGAGGTCGCTGTGCCGCAGGTATTACAACAAGCTGGTGAGGAGCCTGCTGGAGTGCGACGAGGACACCGTGAGCACCATCAAGGAGAGCCTGATGGAGAAGCTGGGGCCCAACATGGCCAGCCTGTTCCAGCTGCTGCAGAGTGACCACTGCGCCCAGGGCCACCCCCAGGGCCACTTCCTGCGCAGGAGAATCTCAGAGCCGCAGAAGCTGAAGCTGCTCCTCAGGAACCTCCGAGGTGAGGGCTCCACTCTGGCCCACGCCAAGCGCAGCTCCACCGAACATGCCTGACAGGGCTGGGGGAGGCCGAGCACAACCAAAGCTGAGGGCTCTGCTCTAGGAGAGTGCTGCACCCAAAGCCAGAGGATTGTAGGTATTTTAATCCCCCAGGAGCTAGGTTTAGCTTCTCAGGGCTCATTTAGTTCATTCATCTTTTCTGTTCCTCTCGAGCAACACTTCTGCATTGGTCTGTGTTCGGTGTCGCGGCTTTCCCACCTGCTAAGCAGCTCTGTCTCTTCTCTTCCCCACAAAAAATCTGTTAGCCCAAAAGATTCTTAGTCTTAAGTAGATCCCTGCAGTGGTCATTCCTTCAGGCATCAAACTCCTGACATTTGGAGGCAAAGCTCTGTCCCAAACTGTTGCGCTGATGCCACCCAGGCCTGGAGATTCGGCACCGATGGGAGGAGCTGGTCCTCTCTTGCAGGTGACGAAAGATGCACTAAAAACTCTCACACATCCTAAAAACACCCATGGAATTCATGTCATGAATCTGTGCTGGCCATGGAGGAACATGGATGCCACGTTTCCAGTCCTGTAGCGTCGCCCTCAGCCCTAATCCTTCCAGCAAGGCACTGTGAACACGTTAAAATTGGGATTTACCAAACACGCTGGATGGTTTTAGTTGCCAGGACCTGGTACCACAGTGCAAAATGAGTTCAAACCACCTCACAAACCCCAAAACCAGGAGAGGGATGTGTTCTACTGTGGAAAGAGGTGCCAGGAGCCAGGTCAGGAGGTCCCACACTTGTGCATTGTGTTTCAAAGCTCACATCTCTGTACTGTATTTAACTGTCTGAAGCTTTAAGCGAAGCCTAACAGAAACAAAGCCTGTCTTAAGATTAGAGTATTAAAGGCCTTGCTCTAACTGTGGTATAAATAGTACTAAAATCTGTCTGTACTGCACATAAACTCCACCAGAGCCCGGTGCAAAGGAGCAGAACAGAGTAACTTTATTGCCTGAACTGAGTTTTGTAAGTCTGCTCTTTCTCTGTCATTCTTTTGTGTTTCGTGGAGGCAGCAGCTCTGTCACAGGAGAGAGTTCACCTTCCACGCTGTGGCCTTTCTGGAAAGGAGGAGGGGAAAGGTTTAGGATGGGAATTGCAGGGCCAGGAAAAGCCTTTCAGAGCTCAAATCAAGGGAAAATGCATAAAAACCCAAATCAGGCTGGTCAGTGCAGTCCCCAAGGAGATGCGCTTAGACCCAAGGCAGGGGATTTTGGAATTATCAGATCCTTTCAGAATCCCTCAGGATTTCTGGGGAAAGGCAGGGAAAATCCCTCATTGTCTCCAGCTCCAGCAGGAAGGCTGAGGACACAGCATCAACGTTCCAGGAGCTGCCTTTCCTTTCCCCCATCCTCCTGCTCCTCCTCAGCGGGCTCTGGGAAGAGGAGCGGAGCTGGGAGACCCCAAACCCACCCCCCACTGCAGCCAGGCTCTGGTCAGCCAAAAAATCCCCTTTGTGGTGTGGGATCCACCAGACCAATCCCAAATCCATCACCTGGAGTCTCAGCAGAGTGGGAGACTCTGCCTCAGATCATTGGAGAGCTGATAAAGGAGGGATCTCTTTTTCTTAGGGAAACCTGAAGCAATAGAACTTTATTTTTTTGGTGTTGTTTGGAAAACCACAAAGCCTTTAAACCAGAACTTGCTGCTAAAATATCAAAACCAGAAGCAGTGGCAACGTTTCAGATGTCACTGTCTTCACAAAATGTAGCCCAAAAGTGCTGGCAGAGAATTGGGAGCAGCAAAAAAACATTGCTGACATCGGTGGAGGGTTGGAATTTGTCTCTTTTTTTTTGGGATACTCCGAATGGAGCCATCCAGGGCAAAGAAGATGCAAAGTTGCTCATTCCTGAATCAGGCAGGGATTGAGAGGCCGACACAAAGAAGTTCTGAGAGGTGAAAACCAAGAGTTTCTGGAATATCCCGACCCAAAAAATTCGGTTTATATTTAGGAATCAATCCTGGGAGTGCATCCCTGACTTCCCACCCCAAGGCTGTTGGGAGCCAGGGAACTCTGCTGGACTTTGTGCATCCAGTCTGTGTTTTCCTTTGGGAATTGGTCACAAAAAGTCTTTTCCTGGCTCAGGGCAGTGGTCAAACCCCACCTGGGAGGCTCTGCCAGTGCTCCAGTGCTGTGGGATCCCAAAGCTTCCAAGAGCTTTCCAAGGACACCTGGGCAGGGATATTCCCCACGGAAAGCGCCTTCTCCGTCCCCCCATTTCTCTGCAGTCCCAAAGGTGCCTGAAGCAGATTTGGGGCTGGGAAGGAGCCTTGGGCCTCCCAGTTCCATCATTTCTTTGGGGTGCCATAATGAAATTTCCCTTTCCAGCAGCGATTTCAACTTTGTCTCCCGAACACGGGTGGGAAGAGGAGTGGGAAGATGATTCCCCCTGCTGGGATTTGCTGCAGTGCCCCAGGGAATCATCCCCCAGAGCCCCAGGGAATTCCCTCTGTGCCATCCATGTCCCAAAGAGCCACAATTCCTGATTTTTGAGCTGCTTTGAGGCCCCTTTTGCCCCTATGCTGGAGCAGGGAGGAATTTGGGATCACTCATCCTTCGACCAGGCTGGGCACTCCCAGCTCTCCCTGCTCAGGAGAGGGGATCTGGAAGCTCTTCCCATCCCTTGGGGATGCTGGAAAAGTTTGGATCCCTCGGGATCAGAAACAACCCCCAAGATCGAGTCCAACAATTTCACCTCGGAGTTCAGCTCCGCTTTATTTTTGGAGCGTCACAAAAAAGGATTTTCTCTTGGGGGCGGGGAAGGTTCGCACGAGTCTCGCGGTTTGTTTGCACTTTAGACGTTTTTGTGCTATTATAAATCTGCGTTATTTGTATTTATAATTTAAAGAGATCTAGAAAAGGGAAAAAGGGAGAGAGTTTGGGGGTTTTTTGGGGGGGTTTGTTTTTTTGTTTTGTTTTTTTTTGCTGATTACTGGAATAAACAGTGAGCATATCTGGTATATGTCTTTATTTATTGTTTCCATGACATTTGTAAAGCTCCATGCATTCATATAAAGGTTATTTGAAACACAGCGAGGAGAGAGAGGCGAGTTATTTTCTTTGCTTATTTTTATAATTAAAGATGCATAATGTAATGAGGTCTATGTTGGGTTTTCTTCTGCAATGAAATAAAAAAAGTCAAATTGAAGGGTTTTTTTTGGCATCTGAGTCTTTATTGAAAATGTTGGATTAAAATTAAATTAAAAATTAAAAACGTGTTAATGTAAAAATGTTTAAATGGAAAAAATAAATTTAAAATGTTGGCTTTTCCTCGGATTGAGCATCAGAGCTCCACTGTCTCCTCTGGCTGTTTAATAAATCCTGTGGCGCTGGCCTGGCCTGCTAATTGCATTTGATTTCCCCTGCTAATTAAGGCAGAAGCGCTTTTTAATGAATGCGGCTGCAGGGAAATAAAACCCCTGGATTCAGAATTTCCGTGTGGATTCCATTCCGACGGGAAATCTCATATTTCTACTGGAGCATCGAAATCAATGTAATCATTGGCAGATGAAAAGTGGGAGCTGAATTCCAACTCTGCTCCAAAAGCTGCTGCGGAGTTTAAAAAATCGGTTTCCCATCACAGGAGAGAATAAATATTAGGAATAGAAGAAGATTAATAAAGAGATTTCTTGCCCTAAAAATCATGGAAAAATCATGGAAAGGTTTGGATTAAAAGGACCTTAAAGCTGAGCTCATCCCACCCCCTGCACTATGAGTGTTGCAGCAATATTATTATTATTATTATTATTATTATTATTATTATTATTATTATTATTATTATTATTACTATTATTATTTTTACTATTACTATTATTACTATTATTATTATTATTACTATTAGCATCATCATAATCATAATAATCATCATTATCATCATCATCATTATTATTGCAGCATTTCATTAATATTAGTACTATTATTCATATTCACATTCACATCAGTATCAATATTAATTGGATATATTAAAGTAATATAAATAATATATGAATATATAAAGTAATATAATTAATATAATTAATATATTTAATAATTAATAAGTATGTATTCTATATAAATATATAAAGCAATATAAAGTAATATATAACACAAATAAGCGTTAAGATAAACTAATTCATTATAATTCATATTAATAGCTCATTATTATAATTATGGACATTACCAACACCATTGGAAATTCCCTTAGATGCTTCCACCTGGAGCTCCCAACCATGAAAATACTCCAGAATTTCAACAACTTTTGAAGCTTTGGGAATAAAATGAACACATTTAGGTCAGTGCCAGTAACGGAGGGAGCCGAATTCCCAAAAAAAGGGCAGGAGCAGAGGGCTTGGATCAACCTATGGTGGAAAAACTGGGAGGAAAATCATCCTGGAAAAGGAAATCTTGGCTCAGTGACGAGGAAAAAAGTCCTGGAAAAAGAAATTTATGTTTGATAACAGAGGCAAAAGTCCTGGAAAAGGAAATTTTGGCTCTGTGACAAAGACAAAAGTCCTGGAAAAGGAAATCTGGGTTTGATGACGAAGAAAAGAGTCCTGGAAAAGGAAATCTGGGCTCAGTGATGATGGAGAGCTCGGGAAGCATTAAAATCCTGGTTGGTTTTCGCCTGGAAAAAACAGCCGGAATTTGATTTGGCCAAGATCCAAAGGATTGGCTGGATGTTCTTGTCTTGTCTGTGGGGGGCTTTTTGCAGATTCACGATGAAACAAAGGGAAAATAATTTCAGATTTTCCCAGTCCTCACCCTTCCTGCCAGCTTTGGGAGGGCAGGAAGAGTGGGATCCTTGACACTTCCAAAGGGCTGGGAATGAAATTCTGGATCAGCCTTCCCTTCCTGCCTCCCGGGAACTGAGAAAGATAAAAAGCAGGGAAAAAACCTCCTGGAGAAATGAAGGACTGAAAAAATTCCCAGAGAAATGGACTAAAAAAATTCCCAGAGAAATGAAGGACTGAAAAAATTTCCAGAGAAATGAAGGATGTTGTCTTTGCTTCCATGATTCAGCCGCTCCAAGCGGGAACACGGAAGGAGTTCAAAAAATAAAAGAAGTGGAGTTGCTAAAAATAGAAATCAAAGTTGAAATCTCCTGGATCCAGAAGTGATTCCCACCGGGAGAGCTCGGATGAGTGAGGAACAGAAAGGCTGGAGAAACGCAGAGGGATGGGGATTTGGTCAGGGAATTCTCAGAACCCCGAGATTTTGATGTGTTTTTATCCATTTCAGCATAAAGCAACCGCCAAAAATTAATCTGAGGGATTGAGGGCATGACGGGGCTGGAAGCCCCTGGAAAACCTGGAGCCATGGAATGGGTTGGGTTGGAAAGATCATCCAGTTCCAATCCATGGGATGATGGAGCTGGGAATCCTTGGAAACCACAGAGCCATGGGATGGGTTGGGTTGGAAAGGACCAGATCCTCCAGCTCCAATCCTCTTCTTGGGCAGATCAGAGGGAGGATTCCAGACTCCCAAAATGTCGCTTTTCCCAATAAATCCACCTTTTCCAAGAAGCCAGCCCTTCCTCAGTGGATAAAGCTGGATTTCCAAAGGCTTCTCCTCCCCCCAAAAAATCCAAAATGAGTGTTGGAAAGAACATCAGAGAGGTTTTCTGGGACACCCCCCACCAGATCCAACCAGAGAGACTGGAGAACCTCAGGCACAAAATACCTGGGAGAGACTTGGGAGTTTTAATCCAAAAGCAGTTGGGAAAACCAGTAAAACCAGTATGGGGGATGGCATTATTCCCACACAGATGGAGTTTTTTCTCTTTTCCCTCTTTGATTTCCATGTTTAAGCTGAGTGAAAGTCCAGGATAACCCGGACTGTGGCACCAAAGGATGATCCCAGTGATATTTCCCTTTAAATAACCGTGACCAGTTTGGGTTTTTTTGGATATGCAGATTCCATCCGGAGCAGGGGAAGGGTGGAGAGGGAAATTGGGGATAAATTTCTATCCATCCCTGACCTGGGGATAAATTTCCATCCATCCCTGACCTGTGGGATAAATTTCTATCCCTGATCTGGGGGAAAAGTTTCTGACCCTTGTAGAAGTGTTTCCAGCCCTGGGCAGGCACAGCTCACACCCTTGTGAGCCTCTTCCTCTTGGCAGCCTTTGGAAAATCCCAGCTCCCCATCGGAGCCATGCTTTTCACCAGGATTTTTAAATATTTTTTATTTCAGTTCAGTTCCTGGGCTGCTCGGGGTGACCTCCAACGGCCTCAGACGTCTCCCAGCCTGGCTCAGGAAGCTGCTCCTGGCCCAGTGAGGGATTGGAAGGGTGGGGAGAGGCACGAGTAGGAAATTTCAGCCAATAACTCCTGAGACATTTCCCCTGCCCTGGGAATTCTGGGTTTGGATTCTAGCGGGACCATGTCTGGGATTTCAGTGTGGGATGACATCAGAGAGAGAAAAATGAAGCAATTCTGGGTTTGGGAGTTGATTTAATCCAGATATTTTCAGTTACGTTTGCAGGCCGGAATCTAAGGGATCTTTCCTCAATCTAAATAAATCTCCTGTTAAAAAAAAAAAAACCCAAAAGCAAAACAAAGCCCTATCCAGCCAGATGTAGCTGGAGTTCCAGAGTGGGAAGCAAATCCCAGCACTTCTGCCATGGCTTTGAAATCCCAGAATTGTGGAATTCTGGAATGATGTGGCTTGGGAAGGACCTTAACGCCCATCCAGTGCCACCCCTGCCACTGTTCCAGGTGGCTTCAAGCCCTGCCCAGCCTGGCCTGGGACACTTCCAGGGATGAGGAAATTCTCTGAGGGGACAGAACTGGGCCTTTCCCACCACGAGTTTGGGAAGCTCCAAGCCATGACCCCTGCAGGAATTCCTGGGAGATGCGGGCGAGGCTGGA
The DNA here is from genome assembly GCF_971803275.1 of Cyanistes caeruleus. Lineage (NCBI taxonomy): Eukaryota > Metazoa > Chordata > Aves > Passeriformes > Paridae > Cyanistes > Cyanistes caeruleus. Next base: position 2,167,644 of record NC_141729.1, on the reverse strand, counting down.
AGGGACCTGTGCCAGTTGCCTGCTCCGCACTCCAGGGTTTTTATCCCGTTTTTTTTCCAGGAGCTCAGCACAGCTCCTGTGCCATCTGCTGACCGATGGCTCCGTGTCCCAACAGCCCCCGAGGCTCCTGATCCTCCTCAGGCATTTCCTTCCTTCCTTCCTTCCTTCCTTCCTTCCTTCCTTCCTTCCTTCCTTCCTTCCTTCCTTCCTTCCTTCCTTCCTTCCTTCCTTCCTTCCTTCCTTCCTTCCTTCCTTCCTTCCTTCCTTCCTTCCTTCCTTCCTTCCTTCCTTCCTTCCTTCCTTCCTTCCTTCCTTCCTTCCTTCCTTCCTTCCTTCCTTCCTTCCTTCCTTCCTTCCTTCCTTCCTTCCTTCCTTCCTTCCTTCCTTCCTTCCTTCCTTCCTTCCTTCCTTCCTTCCTTCCTTCCTTCCTTCCTTCCTCCCTTCCTCCCTTCCTCCCTTCCTCCCTTCCTCCCTTCCTCCCTTCCTTCCTTCCTCCCTCCCTCCCTCCCTCCCTCCCTCCCTCCCGCCTGCCTCCCTCCCTGCCTCCCTCCCCCTCTCCCTCTGCACTTCCTTCCTTCTGCACTTCCTTCCCTCCCCCAACCCGAATTATTCCCGAAATAATCCCGTTTATAAATAACTCAGGGCACTTTTAATCTCTCCTGGATTTTATCTTCCAGCCCCAAAAAATCAGCAATTCCTGCTCGAGGCTGGAGGGGCACAGCAGGGATTTTTCAGCCTTTCCAATCCTCACTTTTGGGAATTTGTAGGCGAAACAAAGCTGCAGGTCCCGGCTGGCCAAGCAGAGGGCACTGCTCGCTCACGATTCCAGATCTGCTTTGAGGTTTGAATCCCTAAACCCCGGCACGGAAAATCTCTGCCGGGAGCAGAAACAGCAGGAGCAGCAGCTGAGAAACCCTGCGTCCCCTTCATCCCCCTGATTCCAACAGCTCCAAAAAATCCAGGAATAATAAGTTCAGAAATGAGGAAAACACCCAGCCGAACAGAGCAGCGATGGAGAGCACGAGGGAAGTGCTCAAAATGGGAAAAACGGGGGAAAAAAGAGATTAAATGGACCCAGGAGATGAGAGCCTGTCCCAGTCTCATCACGGTGTCCTGACACCCAGCAGAGCAGGGGGGTGGCTGCACCCAGAGCCACGGAGCGGCTTCTCCATGAAAATGCACTAAAATTCCATATTTTTATCCCATAGATTCTGAAATGAAAGATTTTTTTCTACTTCCCCCCTCTCCCCGATGTTTATTAGAAAACCTTGGAGAGGGTATCTCCTTCCCCTCATCTCCCTGCAGCTCCTTCTCGCTCCCATTTTCTCCACTTTTTCGTTATTTTGCTGATGGAGAAGGACAGAAAGCAGCTGGGGAGGAGCAGAGGGTGTAGAAAACCCTTCCAAGCCTCATCTCAGCTGTGCCAGAGCATCCCCAAACTCCTCGGAGGTGCCCACGCTCAGCTCTGTGCCTGCAGCCCCCTCTGCATCCACCTCGCTCAGTGCTCCCCTTATTCCCAAGGTCAGTATTCCCATTTACACTCCTTATTTACACTCCTGCTATTGCCAGGGTCAATATTCCCATTATTCCCTCACTCTCGACCAAAAAAAAACCCAAAATCGGGCAGAACTAGGGGGGGATGTGGGAAATTCCAATTTCCAGGGATTCGGATGCTGCTCCGCCGTGGCAGCTGCTGATGCATCCCAGCGATAGCTCCCGAAATCGGATACAGCGGGATCACGCGGCTGCCATGGAAATGCTCCGGTCCCGCTTCCACCTAACCTGGTTAGAAAGAGGAGTAATGGTTCTGGAGAGCCCTAACAGGATTAAACCCCGTCTGGGGGAGCCGCTGATTTACGGGCGCTTGGGATGGATCCTCGCAGGTTTCTCCCCAGAAATTCCCCGCGGGCAGCGTCCTGCACAAAGGCTCCGGCCCGGAGCGCTGGGAAGCGCTTAGGAAGGGTCTGAGCCCCTCAGGAAGGGTCTGAGCCCCTTAGGAAGGGTCTGAGCCCCTTGGGAAGGGTCTGAGCCCCTCGGGAAGGGTCTGAGCCCCTCGGGAAGGGTCTGAGCCCCTTAGGAAGGGTCTGAGCCCCTTGGGAAGGGTCTGATCCCCTTGGGAAGGGTCTGATCCCTTTGGGAAGGGTCTGATCCCCTTGGGAAGGGTCTGAGCCCCTCGGGAAGGGTCTGATCCCCTTGGGAAGGGTCTGAGCCCCTCGGGAAGGGTCTGATCCCTTTGGGAAGGGTCTGATCCCTTTGGGAAGGGTCTGAGCCCCTCGGGAAGGGTCTGATCCCTTTGGGAAGGGTCTGATCCCCTCGGGAAGGGTCTGAGCCCCTCGGGAAGGGTCTGATCCCTTTAGGAAGGGTCTGATCCCCTTGGGAAGGGTCTGAGCCCCTCGGGAAGGGTCTGATCCCCTCGGGAAGGGTCTGAGCCCCTCGGGAAGAGTCTGATCCCCTCGAGAAGGATCTGATCCCTTTGGGAAGGGTCTGAGTCTCTCGGGAAGGGTCTGATCCCCTTGGGAAGGGTCTGAGCCCCTCGGGAAGGGTCTGAGCCCCTCGGGAAGGGTCTGAGCCCCTCGGGAAGGGTCTGATCCCTTTGGGAAGGGTCTGAGCCCCTTGGGAAGGGTCTGAGCCCCTCGGGAAGGGTCTGATCCCTTTGGGAAGGGTCTGAGCCCCTCGGGAAGGGTCTGATCCCTTTGGGAAGGGTCTGATCCCCTTGGGAAGGGTCTGAGCCCCTCGGGAAGGGTCTGATCCCCTCGGGAAGGGTCTGATCCCCTTGGGAAGGGTCTGATCCCTTTGGGAAGGGTCTGAGCCCCTCGGGAAGGATCTGATCCCTTTGGGAAGGGTCTGATCCCTTTGGGAAGGGTCTGATCCCCTTGGGAAGGGTCTGAGCCCCTCGGGAAGGGTCGGAGCCCCTCGGGAAGGGTCTGAGCCCCTCGGGAAGGGTCTGAGCCCCTCGGGAAGGGTCTGATCCCTTTGGGAAGGGTCTGATCCCTTTGGGAAGGGTCTGAGCCCCTCGGGAAGGGTCTGATCCCTTTGGGAAGGGTCTGATCCCTTTGGGAAGGGTCTGAGCCCCTCGGGAAGGGTCTGAGCCCCTCGGGAAGGGTCTGAGCCCCTCGGGAAGGGTCTGATCCCTTTGGGAAGGGTCTGAGCCCCTCGGGAAGGGCCTGAGACCCCCTGGATGACACTTGGGAAGGATCTGACTCCCTCGGGAAGGGTGGGAAAAGCACCGAAAGGCTCCAGGAGGGCTCAGCACCAGCCGGCCGAGGAGCACCTGCCAGTTGATTTGGGAGCCTCACCCAAGGCTCCGGATGCTCCAGAGGCCGCCTGCCAGCAAGGGAGGGCACGGAGAGGGATGGGGGCAGCCACACGGCCCCAAATCCACCCTGGAACGCGGTAAAAATCCCTTTTCCATCCCTCCACGAGCCAACTTCGTCTGTCTGCGGGTCCCGAGCGCCAAAGCCAGAGCGGGCATTAATCCCGGAGTCATCAGGGGCGGATAAAGGCACTTCCCCCAATTCCCTCCTGCTCGTCTCGATCCCAGCCAAGCATTTCACCTCGGCGCCGGCCGCCTCCCGCAGCAGCGAGCCGAGGTGTAAAATTACCCAACAAACCGGCCAGACGTGGCACTGAATCCCGCCGGGCACAGGGAAAAGGCTGGATGTGAGCGGGATGCAGCCCTGGATTTGTGGAGGGTGTTTGGAGCAGCGGAAGGGCTGGAAAGGGAGGAGGATCCAGCCCGAGGAGCCTCGTTCCTCTGTGGGACTGGGAATTTTGGGGAGTGGGCTGCAAGTGCAATAACCAGAAAATGGCAAAAAATGGCCCACAAAAAAAAAAAAAAAAAAAAAAAACAACGAAAAGATGCAAAAAAGAAAAAGAAAAAAATACAAAAAAAGGGACAAAAATTGCAAGAAATGGTAAAAAAAGCAATGAGGGAAAAAAAAAAAGGAGCAAACTATACAAAAATAAATGGCAAAAAATGGTTTCTCAGAGGAGAATGTAAGAGGAGAGAAAGCACTGAGCAGGGCCTGGACTTCCCCCACTAAAAGGATTCAGGAGATGCTGAGGGGATGCTGAGCCCGAGCCTGAACCCGCCCTGGGGAGGTGAGCTCCACGATTCCCGTGATACGTCTGGTCCAAATTCCCTCTTTACACTGGAAAATAGGAATCATGGAATCACGGAAAGGCTCGGGCTGGAAAATGCGTTCAACATGATCCCACGAGCAGGGATGTGCCACGGCTGGGAAAGCACCCGGAGCCAAACCCACGCACCCAGGGACTGGGAATGAGCCCTGGAATCACCAGGAAATAAATTCCCTGGAAAAATCAGGAATTAGGACCGACCCGTGGGGGGACTCCGAGCACTTTTCTCCTTGAGCCACTGTATTTATTTTCCCTCCTGTTGCAGCCCCTCACTTCCTTGCCTGCTTTGGGCAGTTTATTTATTCAGCCTCCCCTCCCGGGCCGGTTTTGGGGAGCGGGAGGCACCGGCCCAGCCCCGGAGCGAGCTGGGCTCTGTCAGGGCAATCAGCGAACACCAGCTCTGAGGCCGTCCAGGAATTTTAATTGAAATCGCCGCTCCCTGGGCTCAGATAAAGCCCAGCATCACCCCACTGCCCGAGCGGCTCCCCAGGACCCCCCCGCTGTCCCACGGGGTACCAGGCGAGGCTCTGCCAGCTCAGCCGAGGAAGCGCTGGGACAAACTGGGAGGTAACTGGGAGCCGGAGCTGTCCCCACGTCCCTGTCCCAGCGTCCCCTCCCCTCCCGCAGGAGCTTGGTGGTCTGCGCTCCTTATCAGCGCTTATCTGGCGGAGCCGCTCGCTAATGTGACCTTAATGGAACTAAAATGGACTCGATTCGTTTTATTGCGGCTCAGCTCAAAGCCCCCTGCCCCCCTCCCTGCGCTCCTTCCCGCTTCCCTTGTTTTGAAAACACGCGGGGAAGGAAGGGGCTGCGGGAGGCAGCGAGGAGGGAGAAGGAGACTCGGAGCCGGCAGCTCTCGGAGCCCCCCGAGCCCGAGGATGCTGCCCACGCCCTTCTCGGTGAGGGACATCCTCAGCCTGCAGCCCCCCGCGGGACCCCGCGCAGCCCCCGCCGGGCAGGAGGAGCCGCGGCAGCGTAAGTGCCCGCGGGACCCTGCGGAGGAAATACCGGGGGGACCCCGAGCGGATCCCGAGGGCAGCGTTGCGGTTTTCTCCTTTTTTCCCCTTCCCTGCCCGTTTTTTTTCCCCTCCGGTTGGTTTGGTTTGGGGTTTTTTTGCGGTTGTCTGGGGCGTTTTTGGCGCATCCCGGCGCCGCCGCACATCCCCGCAGCTCGGGGAGAAGGGTCGGGTCGGGGGGTGGATGGAGCTGGGGATGAATTTGGGATATTGAGGGGTTTTTCCTGCCCATCGCCGCCTTTTTCGATGGGCCCCACTGGGGACCCGCCCGGCCCCGGTAGCGCGGAGGATTCCCTGGAAAGGACCGGAGCTGGCCCCGGAGCTTCTCCCCGCAGCTGAAATCCCAAAGTTTCCTCTGCTCTGCTCCTGTTTCCCTCACGCAGAGCGGGGAAACGGGAAAACCAGTGAGAGCAGAGTGGGAGCACTGGGCAAACTGGGAAACGGAGGGGGAGAGGTGGAGAGGGACCGGGCAGGATTCTGTCCCCTTCACACCTTCATCCAGAGCCTTCCCTTCCCCTGGAATTCCCGAATCCCCTGCACTGCCTGCCAGGGTCTCAGGCACATCCCAGCCGGGGCTGGACCTGATCCCCGCTGCTCCTCAGCCTCACAAAATCCCAACAAATCAGAAATCCCAAAAAACATCAACTCCTCTCCGATTTAACCATTTCCCCTCCTGCACTCGCAGCCCCTTCGGTTTTTTGTTTTGTTTTGTTTTGCCAAAATTCAGAGAAATGTGGGATTCTCCTTCCCTGGATCTGGAGGCAGATCCTGCCGGAGGTCTGGATCCCATCCCTGTGGAGCAGGATAGTGGGAAAAGGGGATTTGGGGTCTGGAATACTCGAACCTGCCGTGTGCCCCCTTTCCTTGTGCCCCTCATACAACGGTGGCAGCCCCAAAACATCAGAGGTGTCATTAGGAGGGGAAAAAAGGAGGTTTTATCCAGAACTCGTGTAACAGCCTAATTCTTTAAAATATATATATATATATATATATTTAAAATGTGAATTTTATTGAATTCTCAATAAACACCCCGAGAAAATTAAAATTAAATTTACCAAGTACCAGCCTTCACATTATGAACTGTCAGCCCTACTCCATCCTATTCCCAAGGGGTGCCATTCCCAGTTTGATCCTTCCTTTGGAAACGCCCTCTGGCCGGGAACAGAGCTGTGTTTGGGTCTGACTTGGCTCGCTTTTTCTCCCTGCCGCAGGAAAATCTCCGCTCGCCCGGCCCTTTGAGGCCGAGGAGAAGCGACGGAAGCCCCGCGTTCTGTTTTCTCAGGCGCAGGTGCTGGAGCTGGAGCGGCGCTTCCAGCGGCAGAAATACCTGTCCGGGCCCGAGCGGGAGCAGCTGGCGCTGCAGCTGCAGCTCAGCCCCACGCAGGTGAAGATCTGGTTCCAGAACCGGCGCTACAAGAGCAAGAGGCAGCGGCAGGAGCGCTGGCCGGGCCCGGCGCTGCCCGCGCTGTCCCCGCGCACGGTGCCGGTGCCGGTGCTGGTGCGGGATGGGGAGCCCTGCCCGAGGGGCTCCCGGCCCTTCCCAGCGCCCTGCGCCATTCCAGGCCCTTTTTCCTACGGCTCCTGCCACGGCAGCGCCGCTTTCGGGGCGCGGTTCGGGGGGGCGTACCCAGGGGTGCCCCCCAGTGCCGCCCCCGGCCCTGCCCAGCGCCAGGCCCAGGGAATCAGCGCCGGGAGCTGGAGGTGAGCGCGGAACAGGCACCGGGAAAGCTCCAGAGCCAAGCCCTGATCGGGACAGGAGCCAAATCCAAAGGATTCCTGGCGGCCCGGACAGCGGGACAATCCCACCGCATCCCTGGGAGCGGAGAGAGGGGGACGCTGCCGCCTCAGCGCTGAGGCTTTGAGCACCCAACAATTATAAATTATTTATTATTACACACAATAATTTGGCGTCTTCCTGCTCCCAAGGGATTTGCTCCCCTAGGATGCCACCAGGACTTGGTTTTTCTTCCTCAGGATAACTGGGAAACAGATTCCGTGCACATTCCCGAGCTTTTTTTTATGGACGATATTTAATGCTTTGAGTTCTTGTAATTTCTAGATTTATTTCTGATTTGTTTCTCTTAATAACTCTCAGCATAGTTATCAATTCCTGCCTTTATCATTTATATTATTGTTCCTATTATTATTATTGTTATTATTTGCAAATAAAAACAAATCGGTGAAATTGTGTTCTCGCTCTCTTGCCATTTCTCACTTTGTATTTTGAATTTTCCCATCCACAATTTGCACCTGAGCATCCAAACCTGAGCCAAAGAAAAATAAAAATCAAATAAAATTCTAATAATCCAAGCAAAAATCACCTTGTAGTCCAAGATCGGGAATTCCCAAGCTTTAACCTCTCCAAAGTTTTGTTCCCCGTTTCTTCCCACTCCATTCCCGACAGATCCTTATCCTGCTGCATTTGGGAAAAGCCGAAGTTTTTTACCAAAGGGAGGTAATTAAAGCTTTTTTCTCTGATCCCGCTCAGCCTCCGGCGCTCCATCACTTCCCAAATGGGACATTCCCGAGGCACCGGCATCAAACGGAGGATCCCCGGCAGGGACAGAGGATTCCTGCGGCTCCAAGGCTTTTGGAACGCTGCCCCTTCCCTCCCCTCCATCCATCCTCGCTCTCTCAGGGATCTCGTCCCGCTCTGGAGCAGCCGCGGGACTCCACAGGGTCCTTCCCTCCGCAATTCCACAGGGAATTCCCTTTTCCCTGCCCTGGGAATTGCTGCTGGCGCTGGGGAAAGCTCCGGGATCCCAGCGCGGGGGCTCACCTGGAATCCCGAACATTGAGAATTTTCCTTGGAGGTTCAGCAGCAAACTGAGGGAAACCCCAGGAAACTCCCCCAAATAAAAGCAGAAATCAAGGAAGGAAATTGCTTCCCTCTGGGGAAAAAAAGCCTGGAAATGGGAATCGTGAGATCTGGAGGAGCCTCAGGGACGGGGTGAGATGGTTGGGATTGTCCCGGGCAGGGCCAGGATTTGGACTCGATGATCCCTGTGGGTCCCTTCCAGCTCAGGATATTCCCATTTCCTTCCTAACTCTTCCCAAATTCCCTTTCTCCGCCTAAAACGAGGCTGAGCCATTGGAGCTCCTGAGCTTTTCCAAGAATTCTGTGAGTTCGGGGGGGATAATTCCCAAACCAGAGGCTGAGGAAGGGAAAAGGGCTGGAAAAGCCGAGTTTGGGTCACGTTTGCACAAGCGGCTGTAACAAAACACCTCCTCTAAAATCAACAAAGTCCGCAGGGGATTTGAGGGAAATCTTTTGTTTCCCTTTTTAAGGGTAAAAAAAACCACCCGGATTTTGCTGCTGAAGGGGCTGGGTTTGGGCGAAAGGAATAAAGGAAAGGATCGGGGCTGATATTCCAGCAGGGAAAGGAGTATGGAGACAACAGAGCTGGAGGAGGTCACTGATAAATTCATATTTCGAGATTTATAGATTTATTTCAATATAAACTGCCCGCAATTCCCAGGGATTCTGCTCATCCGCATCCCCAGAGCTCCTACGGGATCCTCCCCAGGAGATGGATTTGCCAAAGTGGATTTTTAATCCCGTGCTCCCCACGTCTGGGGAGGCCGTTGGGGTTGTTTTCCAAACAGAAACTCTGGAAGAACAGCCACAAATAAATCAGATCCTCAGGAAAGGATCTGTTCGAGTGGGCAGCTCCACTCGTGGTTTTCCTTGGATTTGGGAAGGTTTTGCTCCTTTTGGGTGCACAAGACTTTGTTGTAAAAGGTGTTCAGGCTTCTTAAATGAGTTGAGAAATTAGTCTGAATTTCAGGCTTAAACTTTCAGCCTTTTCCATGCCGGGATTTGCCTCTGGAGCTGCTCTCCCTGGTTTTTAAATCATCCCCAAGCTCCCGCTGGAGCGGCTTTACAAAGCTCCAAAAACGTCTTGGACATTTTTCCCGTTTTCGGACACGCTCAAAGTGGAGGCATTTGAGGAAAACCCTCAAAATACTTTTAAAAAACCACCCAACCCTTTTATTTCTCCTCTTTTCCCCCTGAAAGCAGCTTTTTCCCAAAGGGCTCAGGGACGTAGAGCAGGGAGGAGAAGCAGAGCTGGCAGCGGGGCGATGGATGCAGAACATCCTCCGACGATGGTCTCCCAAAAAACCCCAGGGTGGACGCATTGTGACCCCCAAATCCACATCCTTGTCTTCAAATCCGGAGGGATCTGTGCGCGAGGGAAGCGACGGGGGCGCTGAGGGGCGGCTGTGACCCCACAGATCCCTAGGGGGGAGGAGGAGGAGGAGGAGGAGGAGGAGGAGGAGGAGGAGGAGGAGGAGGAGGAGGAGGAGGAGGAGGAGGAGGAGGAGGAGGAGGAGGAGGAGGAGGAGGAGGAGGAGGAGGAGGAGGAGGAGGAAGAAGGCAGCGGCCCCAGAGCCGGAGGGAGGCAGAAGGGCGTAGACAGTGCCGGGCTCTCCAATCAGCCCCGGGAGGTTTGGCCCCGGCGGGATAAATGCGGGAGGGGAGGGGATGCAGCGAGCCCCGGCAGGCGCAGGAGCCGGGCATGAGCGGCGGGGAGCGGCCGGGACCGGGGCAGAGCTCGGCCCGCACCCCCCCGGCCATGAGCGGCTCCCCCGGGCCAGCCCCGCAGCCCCGAGCCGGCCCCTCCAGGCCCCGCACGTCCTTCCTCATCCAGGACATCCTTCGGGACGAGCCCGAGCGCGCCGGGAGCGGGGGGAATGCGGAGCTGGGAGCGGCCAGCGAGGAGCGCGGAGGGGCCAGCCCAGCACCGGGGCTCCCCCCCGGGGGTCCCCAGCCTCCCGGAGCCTCTGGGACACCCCCGGGACCAGACACAGGTAACGGGGAGGTGCCGGCTGAGGGGAGCAGGAATGGATCGGGGATGCATCAGGGATGGATCGGGGATGGATCGGGAATGGATCAGGGATAGCTGTGCTTGGGACAGGGAATGGATTTGGAATGGATCAGGGATGGATCAGAGATGGACTGGGAATGGATTGGGGATGGATCAGGGATGGATTGGGAATGGATCGGGGATGGATCAGGGATGGATTGGGAATGGATTTGGAATGGATCAGGGATGGATCAGAGATGGATTGGGAATGGATTGGGGATGGATCGGGGATGGATCGGGAATGGATCAGGGATAGCTGTGCTTGGGACAGGGAATGGATCAGGGATGGATCAGGGATGGATCAGGGATGGATCAGGGATGGATTGGGAATGGATTTGGAATGGATCAGGGATGGATCAGAGATGGATTGGGAATGGATCGGGGATGGATCAGGACAGTCCGTTCTTGGGTCAGGAGTAGATCAGGAATGGATCAAAAATGTATTGGGAATGTTTGTGTTTAGGATAGGGAATGGGTCAGGGATGGGTCAGGAATGATCAGGAATGATCAGGAATGGATCAAGAATGAATCAAGAATGAATCAGGAATGATCAGGAATGGATTGGGAATGATCAGGAATGGGTCAGGAATGATCAAGAATGGCTCAGGAATGATCAGGAATGATCAGGAATGGATCAGGAATGTCTGAGCTCAGGTCAGTCGAGGGGCAGGATCCAGACCCAGCTGCTGGAGCCAGAGATTGGATTCAGCTCCAGGAGAATCCGAGGGGGAGCAGAAGGAATTCAGAGAGTTCAAATCTTCCCCCGGTGCCTGAAGGACCCCAAGCTTGGAGTCTGCCTAAAACATTCCCTAAAAACCCACTGGATGCATTTCCACAAAAGCTTGGAAAAAACATTCCCTTTAACACAGATCCCAGAAAAGGCACCAGGAAGGGGCTGCCCAGAACGGGAGGAGCAGCATCCCCAAATCCCAGCGGGACACAGGATTTTGGGACACAAAATTTTGAGGGGACTCAGCCTTTCCCTGCTCAAACAGCCCCAAATCCCTTTGGAATTCTGCAGCTCTCACTCCCACAGCTCCACCAGGGGAATTTTGGCTTTACAGCCCAATCCTATGAACAGAAATTTCTACCTGAAAACTCCAAGATTTCAGGGACAACCAACAAAGCTGGGAATTAAATCCCTTGGGTTTTTTGCCCTTGATCTTCTACTCACACCTTAAGAAAATAAACTGAGAAATGACCAGAAGTGCAAAGAATTGGCCGATTTCCATCCGGATAATGCACAAAGAGGGATTAATTCCAAAAATAAATTTAACTGAGGGGTTTGAGCCGTTATGGGTGAGATTTCCTGGGAGCTCAGAACCTTCCTGGCTCCTGACTCCAGTGATCCATCAGGAATTAGTCGGAGATCCAAGGCCAGGTCTGAAGTTTGAGATGTAAAGGGTTAAAAGTGCCCTAAAATCGCTTGGCATTGCCTTGGAGTTCTGGGATGGAAAAGGGAAGGATTCATTCCCGATGCTCTCCAGCATCTGGGAATGCAGTCTGCCCTGAGCTACTCCCACTTCCCACTAGCCCTTCCCTGCAGGACTGAGGAGCCTGAGGATTTATTTCCTTTGGGAATTCTGGTTTTCCCCCAGTCACGGCAGGACACTCCAAAGCAGGACTTGATACGGATCCTGCCAAAAAATCCCTTTGATGGCATTTTGGACATAACAACAGAACCTTGGGATTTAGGGAGGCCTCCACTGCACTGGAAAATATCCCTTTTTGGGGATTTTATCCTATTCTATTTTATTTGAAATATTATTCCATCCTATCCTATTTTATTTGGGATATTTTTTCTATCCTATCCCTATTCCCATCCCAATCCCTATTTTTATTCCTATCCTGATCCCGATCCCAATCCCTATTCCCATCCACCCCTTGGATCTCAGTTCCTATGGAATTCAGAAGGATGTGAATTAAACCCTGTGATTTAGGAAGACAAAACTCCCCTGTTTGACTCCCACACCATTAAATTACAACATTCCCAAGAAAATGGGAACTTTCCCCTCTCTCTAAGGGGGAAAACCAAGCGATTCTGGTAATTTCCAATCAGGAATGTTTCCCCAGCAAGAACTTTTTTTCTCCCAGAGCGGGAATTTTTCTCGGCGCGAGGATTTTTCCCTGCGGTTCATTCCCAATTCTTCCCTTCCCAGACGCGCCCATGGAGCCGTTCCTGTCCGACTGCACCTCCACTGTGCACCCACAGCCTCCCAGGCAGGGAAAACGTTCCCGAGCCGCCTTTTCCCACAGCCAGGTGATCGAACTGGAGCGGAAATTCAGCCACCAGAAATACCTGTCAGCCCCGGAGAGAGCGCACCTGGCGCGGCACCTGCAGCTCACCGAGACCCAGGTGAAGATCTGGTTCCAGAACAGGAGGTACAAGACCAAGAGGAAACAGGTGGTGACCGGGATGAGCCGCTTGGACTCGCACCAGGATCCGCCAGAATTCCCAGGAATGTCGTTGCTGTCGCTCAGGGGAGCCTGGCCTTACCTGCCCTGCCTGTACTACGTCAATTCCTGGAGCCCCTCCTGGTAGAAATGGGTTTTTTTAGGTGGGAAATGTCCGGTTTTTCCTTATTTCCAGAGGGGAGGGATTTCACTGGCAGCGTTTTGTAGTGGCAGCATCAAATTCCTTCCTAACATTGAAAGAATGGGAAAAGGCCCCAAATTTGATCACTCTGGGAGTTCCCAGGGAATCCATGGCTGCTCCATCCCTGGAAAATCCAGGTTGGATGAGGTTTGGAGCTGAGGACACCTGGTCTTACCTGCCTTGGCTTTATTATGGGAATTCCTGGAGTCATTCCTGGTAGAAACGGCTTTTTTGGGAGGAAAAAATCCAGTTTTTTCTTAAATTCAGAGCAGATGAATTGGCAGGTCAAAATTCACTCCTCACTAACACTGGAATAACAAAAAAAAAGCCACAAATTTTAATAACAATTAATTAATTGCATTCAATTAATTGCAAATTTGATCGCTCTGGGAATTCCCAGGGGATTCGTGGCTGCTCCATCCCTGGAAGTGCCCAAATCCAGGCTGGATGAGGTTTGGAGCTGAGGGCACCTGGAATTCTTGAGTGGCTGGGTAGAAATGTATTTTTTAGGTGGGAAATATCCGGTTTTTCCTTCAATCCAGAGGGATTTCAGCGGCAGCATAAAATTCACTCCTCATTAACACTGAAAGAACCAAAGGAAAACTCCCAAATTTTAATAGTATTTCATTTATTTTATTGCAATGCTTCAGGAATTCCCAGGGAATCCGTGCCTGCCTCATCCCTGGAAATCCCAAATCCCGGGTGGCTGCACCCCCTTCTGGTAAAAACTGCGTTTTTCGTTGGAAAATATCATTTTTCCCTTAAATCTGGGCTGTTTGTGGGATTTTCAGAGCCAGCACAAACCTCTCCGGGCCGCCAAAAACCTAAAATTTGACCTTAAAATTCCATTTAATTCAGTGTTGGATTGCAAGGCTGTGGGAATTCCCAGGGAATTCCCATCCCTGGAAGTGCCCAGATCCCGGAGGTGCTGGAGGTGCCACCCCTGGGGACAATGGCAGTGACAGACGAGTTTTGCATATCCGGGTGTTGGCCCTGCCCGAGCTGCAGAGCAGCAAATCCGGGCTGAGACTGGAATTTAGGGCTTGGAGCCGGATTTTTCCAAGCCAGAATTCCATTGATCAGCGCAATTCCCGGAGCTGGGTCACCAGAACAACGCCAGGATGATCCAAACGAGTTGTTTTTTAGGGGGAAAAAATCCCATTTGCACTTAGAGAATACCAAAAATGTAACTTTTTAAATGAATTATACTGAAATTGTCATAAATTCCATGGGAAAAGTGTGGGAATAAAGGAGATTTCCTTTATTGTTTCCCTTTTTAGATGGAAAATATCCTTAATATTGGATATTAAGGAATATTTCCCTAAATATTTCCTGAATATTTCCTTAAATTCATTTTAATGGATTTTCTCAGCTGGAGTAATTCAGCAAAGCTCTGCTGGAGCAGATTTCATCTCCTGGAATGAAAATCCACCCCAGGTTTCTTCCCTGGGAAGCTCCAGGAATGTTCCTCCGATTCCTGCTCTTCCCGTGAAATTCTCGGCGCTCCCATTCCCTCCTGGAGCAGGGAAAGGCAGACAATAAAGAATGGGAATTTGCCCGGATTGTTCTCTTTCCCACAGGATTTTTCGGGATTTCTCTTCTGCTTCGTGAATCCTTCGAGCTCCAGGGCAAAGAGGAAGCAAAAATTCCAGGGGGAAATTCCAGGGAAGGGAGGAGAGGGAGTGGAGCACAGGCAGACTCGGGAGTCAGGGATTTTTCTCTCTGTATCAGAATTATATCAGAATTCCTCTGCTCTGGAGGCCGAGCCATGGCTTTGGAATTGTCTCAAAGTAACTTTTGCTATCTCCAGCTCCGTTGGTGTCCCAGAGCTGCCGAGGATCCCGAATTCCAGCAGGGAAGGACAGCTCCTCTCCGCTGTTGCAAAATGTTCCCATCCCTGCTCTTATCCAGCAACAAAAATCCCTTTCTCCACCTCAAAGCTGGGAATGCCCCCACCCCCGAGGGCGCCTCCTGCCCAAATCCCAAGGATTTCACTCCCAGAGCCTCGGGATGCCGCTGGAATCCAGGCACAGAATTTAACCCAAAACCGCCGGGAAAGAGCTCGGAGCTTCCCGCAGGGCACGGCCTGGAGTGGGAATGGGAAGGGCTGGGAAAAGGAGAATGAACTGGGAATGGGATCTAAACTGGGAATGGGATCTGAACTGGGAATGGGATCTGAGCTGGGAATGGGATCTGAGCTGGGAATTAAATCTAAACTGGGAACGGGATCTGAGCTGGGAATGGGATCTGAGCTGGGAATGGGATCTGAACTGGAAATTAAATCTGAGCTGGGAATGGGATCTGAACTGGGAATGGGATCTGAACTGGGAATGGGATCTGAGCTGGGAACGGGATCTGAACGGGGAATGGGATCTGAACTGGGAATGGGATCTGAGCGGGGAATGGGATCTGAACTGAAAATGGGATCTGAACTGGGAATGGGATCTGAGCGGGGAATGGGATCTGAACTGGAAATGGGATCTGAACTGGGAATGGGATCTGAACTAGAAATTAAATCTAAACTGGGAATGGGATCTGAGCTGGGAATGGGATCTGAACTGGGAATTAAATCTGAGCTGGGAATGGGATCTGAGCTGGGAGTGGGATCTGAACTGGGAATGGGATCTGAGCTGGGAATGGGATCTGAGCTGGGAATGGGATCTGAACTAGAAATTAAATCTAAACTGGGAATGGGATCTGAGCTGGGAATGGGATCTGAGCTGGGAATGGGATCTGAGCTGGGAATGGGATCTGAGCTGGGAACGGGATCTGAACTGGGAATGGGATCTGAGCTGGGAATGGGATCTGAACTGGAAATTAAATCTGAACTGGGAATGGGATCTGAGCTGGGAACGGGATCTGAACTGGAAATTAAATCTAAACTGGAAAAGGGATCTGAGCTGGGGACAGGATCTAAACTGGGAATGGGATCTGAGCTGGGAACGGGATCTGAGCTGGGAATGGGATCTGAGCTGGGAATGGGATCTGAGCCGGGAATGGGATCTGAACTAGAAATTAAATCTAAACTGGAAAAGGGATCTGAGCTGGGAATGGGATCTGAGCTGGGAATGAGTTCTGAACTGGAAATTAAATATAAACTGGAAAAGAAATTTAAACTGGAAATTGAATCTAAACTGGAAGATGTGAACTGGAAATGGGATCTGAACTGGAAATTAAATCTAAACTGGAAATTAAATCTAAACTAGAAATGAGATCTGAACTGGAAATGGGATCTTGAACTGGAAATAAAATCTAAGCTGAAAATGAGATCAAAACTGGAAATGAGCTTTAACTAAAAATGAGATCTAAACTGGAAAAATCTCAACTGAGAATCAAATCAAAACCAAAATTGAGATGAAACTAAAACTGAGATCTAAACTGAAAATGGAATCTAAACTGAGAATAAAATTTATATTACGAATGAGATCAAAGCTGGCAATCAAATCAAAACCAAAATGAGAACTAAATTGAATTTCTTGGATGCTTCTTTGGGAAAATGTCGCTGTCACAGCTGATTTTTTTTCCTGCTGGGGGTTTCTAACCCCAAATCTCCCACTTGAGCTCCAGATCCAGGAGCTGGTTCTGGATTTGTCCTTGGCTTTGGTCCCGTTTCCTCTCCTTCTGCTCTGGGATCCTTTGGAATAAAAACTACAGGGTCTGTGCTCAGAATGAGCTGCTTCCGAGGGTTTATATCCCAGATTTGGGGTTTTTTTATCCCAGGTTTTGGGTTTTTATCCCAGCTTTGGGGTTTTTATCCCAGGTTTGGGGTTATCCTGGCTTTGGGGGATTTTATCCCAGATTTGGGGGTTTTCATCCCAGGTTTGGTGGTTTTATCCCAGCTTTAGGTTTTTATCCTGGCACTGGGGTTTTTTGTCCCAGGTTTGGGGGTTTTGTCCCAGCTTTGGAGGTTTTATCCCAGTTTGGGGTTTTCTGTCCCATGTTTGGGGTTTCTATCCTTAGTTTAGCGGTTTTTATCCCAGCTTTGGCGTTTTTATCTCTAGTTTAGGGGTTTTTTTTGCCACAGGTTTAGGGGTTCTTATCCCAGGTTTGGGGGTTTTATCCTGGATTTGGGGTTTTTATCCCAGGGCTGGTGGTTTTATCCCAGAGTTGGGGTTTTTTGTCCTCCCGGATGGAAAATGAGCTCCAATCCCTGCCTTATTCACAGTTTAAGTTTCCATTCTGGTAAATGAGGAAAAAAACCCTCCCCAAAAAAGCTCCAAAGCAGGAATTCAATGGGAAAATGGGAATGGAGCCCAACCCAGCCTCCAGGCCCTGATCCCATTGCTCAGGGTGGGAAAAGCTCCTCTCCAAGGGGGATTTGTCCAGGGCAGGGACTCCCAGGTTGGATTTGGGATCTCCCGCTGGGTTATGCCTGCCAGGATGATCCTGCTGAGCATCTCTTGCTCCCAAATCCGGCTGCTGCCCAAATCCCTCTGCCAAACTGCAAAGTGCAGGTGGGATCCTGCCAAAAAAACTCTGGGATGAGCCTGGCTGGAGCAGGGATGGGGCAACAGCTCCAGATCCATTCTGGAGTCCTTGGGCTGCTTCAGCCCTGCCCTCCCTCCTCCCCTCCCACCCCAGGGGGTTTTTTATGGACATCCATCACTTTTCCAGTTGCTTTTCCCTTTGTTTTCCCAGGACAAATAAAAAAAGGGGCTGAGCTGTTTGAAAAGCAAATCCTTGGAGAGCGGGAAGGCATCAATCATTCCCAGGGGATAAATATCCCTGTGATTAATGGGAACCGGGAAAATCCCACACCTGACTCCAGAGCCAAGGGGGTCCCACCAGCCCTAAGGAAGCTGAATTCCCATTTGTGTCCAAGTGGGAAGGGAAAAAACATCATTTATATCCATCCTGATCCTCAGGATTATCCTGGCACAACACTGCCCCTGCTCAGGGCCAAATCATTTCTGGCAAGGATAAAAGAAGCTGCCCCCAAAAAAATGGAAGAGGGAGGGAGGAGGCTGCCTGTGGATAATGGAAATGCTGAGCAACATTTGCATGCCCTGAACCACATTCCTGGCAAAAATCCTGGGATTGAAGCCAAGTAAAGCTCCAGCTGCAGAGTTGGCAGAGCAGCAGGAATAGGTTTGGGGCACGGAGCCGGAGAGGGGCGGGAAGGGCAAGGACACCCCTGGGATGAGGGATTGTCCGGGAGGAGAGAGGGAAAGCCCTCAGGAATGAGGATGGATCCTTTGGGATGCAGGGATGTTCCCAGGAGCGAGGGAAGCTGAGCCATGAGGACACCCCAGCCTTGGAAGCGCTTGGAGCACCCTGGGATAAGGGAAAGTGTCCCATGGGATTGGTATGAGCCTTAGGGTCTCTCCAAGCCAAGCCATTCCATGATTACACAGGGATTTGAAGCTCTCCAGATCCCTCGAGGGTTTTCAGTATTGGTTATTCCCATTGTTATCCGTGTTATCCATGGGAACTCCTCATCTCTTCCCAATCCAGCTGCAGCACCAGGGAAGGACCATGGATCACATCCCAAGTTTTTGAGTCCACCTGGTGCTTCCTCCAGCCAATGGATTTAGGGAATAAGGGGAGAATCCAGGTGGCGCAACCACCCAGGCAGAATTCCACAAAGGAAAGGGAAAAAAAGGAGGAAAAAAGACAGGAATATTTCCCACCTGGGACCCAAACCTTCCCTCCATGCTGGGGATTTCACAATGGAAACATTCCAGCTGAAATTCCCATCTTTTTCCCCTCTGGGTCTCCCTGCTGGGGTCCCCTTTGCTCCAGGGAGAGCCGCATCCCTGGGATTATTCCGGGGGAGTCTGGTTCTCCTTCCGCTCCAGGAGCTGCCAGGGACAGCAAGGACACAAGAGAGACTCCTGGGATTTTCCCACTGGATGCCTCTGGAGCCAGATCCTCCCAGTTCTTGCTCCCACCGAGGGCTTTTCCCAATGCTGATTCCAGGATTTCCAAGAGGCACCTACCAGGCACGTTGTTCCCAAAAATTCTTCTCATCCAGAGGTTTTTGGGACACATTTCCAAAGGAAAAACCTTGGAGAGAGGTCCACGTCCCCTCCAGCCCTGCCTTCCCACCCGGAGCTGCCTGAGGGATATTCCCAGCTCTTCCAGCCAGTCCGGTTTTCCATGGAACTGTTTGAGTCTCCCAGAAGTGCTGCGGCTGGAGGAGGATCCCAAAGGAGGAGAAAGGGAATGGGATCCAGTCCTGGGAATGGGATCCTGTTTGAAGAAAAGGATCCTCTCTGGAGAATGGGATCCTGGGATTCCCAGGGCAGGATCCCATTCCCATGGCAGGATCCTATTCCCAGGACCAGATCCCATTCCCAGGGCTGGATCCCATTCCCAGGGCTGGATCCCATTCCCATGGCAGGATCCTATTCCCAGGACAGGATCCCATTCCCAGGGCCGGATCCCATTCCCAGGACAGGATCTCATTCCCAGGGCAGGATCCCATTCCCAGGGCTGGATCCCATTCCCAGGGCTGGATCCCATTCCCAGGACAGAATCCCATTCCCAGATCAGGATCCCATTCCCAGGACAGAATCCCATTCCCAGATCAGGATCCCATTCCCAGGGCAGAATCCCATTCCCAGATCAGGATCCCATTCCCAGGGAGGAGCTTTCCAAGGACATTTCCAGGGACTCATTCCCCTATCCCAGGCTGGAGCCTTGCGGGGATGAAGCAGGCCTGAATTCCCTGGGCCAATCCTGAGCTCAATCCAGGATCCAGGCTGGGATTTCTCCCCACATCCCGTCCTTATCCCCACTTCTCCCGGGGCTGACGGGCACAAACCTCACCCTCCCCACCCTCCTCCTCCTCGTCCCGAGCTCCCTGTTTGGCTTGGACGCCTCTGGAAATGAAAGGTTTTCCGGCCGTTCCTTCCCCTCCCTCTCCCACAAAGGGAATAAAAACACTCATGTTTGGCCAGGGGATTTCATCCTGGAAACGCCTCTGGGGAGCAGGGAAAGCCTTTTCCGCTGGGCTCGGCAGGTGTGGAGCTGCTCTGGAGCAGGGCCAGGGATTGGCAGCTGAAATCCTGGAGTTCAGCCTGGGCTGGGACTCAAACCCCAGAGTTTAGTGCAGTGTCTGACCCCAAATCCCTTATCCCATTCCCAGATCAGGATCCCACTCCCAGGGCTGGATCCCATTCCCAGGTCAGGATCCCATTCCCAGGTCAGGATCCCATTCCCAGGTCAGGATCCCACTCTCAGGGCTGGATCCCATTCCCAGGTCAGGATCCCATTCCCAGGGCTGGATCCCATTCCCAGATCAGGATCCCACTCTCAGGGCTGGATCCCATTCCCAGGTCAGGATCCCACTCTCAGGGCTGGATCCCATTCCCAGGGCTGGATCCCATTCCCAGATCAGGATCCCACTCTCAGGGCTGGATCCCATTCCCAGGTCAGGATCCCATTCCCAGGGCTGGATCCCATTCCCAGGTCAGGATCCCATTCCCAGGTCAGGATCCCATTCCCAGGGCAGGATCCCATTCCCAGGTCAGGATCCCACTCCCAGGGCTGGATCCCATTCCCAGGTCAGGATCCCATTCCCAGGGCTGGATCCCATTCCCAGGGCAGGATCCCACTCCCAGGGCTGGATCCCATTCCCAGGTCAGGATCCCATTCCCAGGGAATGCTTGGACAGACCCGAAAGCCCAAATTTGGGCAAAACCACCCCAAAAATCCCAGAGGAGTTGTGGAATTCCTGCTGCACCGGGGCCCAGAACAGGCTGCTCAGGGCACCAGAAATCCCTGGAAAAGCCAGGAATTTCCCATTTGGAGCTGAAATGCTCATTCCACATTATAATAGAATAACAATTATTATAATTAATTATTTTAATTATATTTATTTAATTTTATTTTAATATTTTTTATTTAATTTTTTTAAAAAATTCATTAATAATTTCAATATTTTGGTGGAGATTCCCATTTTTTTTCCCTTTAGATCCCACCTTGGGGTCTCCTTTGCCTCAGGGAGAGCTGAACCCCTCTGATCCTGATACTGCTCAGCCCAAATTCCAGGGAATTATTCCCTGCTCAGCACCAGCACTGGGCAGAAACTGCTCCAAGAAATGGGATTTTCCCCATTTTTATTCCAGAAAACGGGAAAATCCAAAACAGCTCCAGAATTTCCTGGCATTTTCCCTTGAAATCCTGCAGGAAATTCAAGAGAAACCTCAGCCAAGAGTGCTCCCTCCCCGCCTGCTTATTCCAAGGGAGGAAAGCCTCCAATCCTTTGGGGAATCTGGGAATTTTTGCTGCCGCAGGAGCCGCAGTTCGTGGATTTGCTTAGGAATTCCCGGCCAGGAGAGATGAAAAACTCTCCAGCGGCTCCTAGAGGAGAGCGAGCCTCAGGAGGAGCTGCCAGGCTGGAAAACTCCTCCCAAAAGGGATTTTCCTCCTCCCATAATTAATTTTTCTCTTCCTAGAATGGATTTTCCTCCTCCCAGAATGGATTTTGCTCCTTGTAGGATGGATTTTCCTCCTCCCAAAATGAATTTTCCTCCTCTCAGGATGGATTTTCCCTTTCCCAGGACAGATTTTCCTCCTCTCAGAATTTTCTTCCTCCAAAAATGAATTTTTCTCCTCCTAGAATGGATTTTCTTCCTCCCAGAAGGATTTTCTTTTTCCCCAAGATGGATTTTCCTCCCACAGGGCTCAGGCATCGCTAGCAGGCACCATTCCCTCAGGGATGAGCCTGCCCCATCCTTATTCCCAAGGAAAAAAACAACCACAAACTCAAAAAAAAAAAAGACCCAAAAAAATCAGGATATTTTTATTTTCTGGAGCTCCAGTGGCACAAGTGCAGCATCATTTCCGACCCAGATCCTGCACTGGGAAATCGATGAAAACACTTTGTTGTTGTTGTTGTAGTTGTTTGGGGTTTTTTAAACCCAAACTGGAAAAGTTCCTCATCCTCCCTTAAAGAATTCTGTGCATTTGAGGTGGACAAAGCGGCAGAATTGGGGCAGAGACTGGGATAAAATCAGGGATTTGGGATCATAGACCCAAAATCAGGGATTTGAGGTCACCAACAGGGCTAAAATTAGGGATTTGGGATCATAGACCAGGCTAAAATCAGGGATTTGGGGTCACAGACAGAGATAAAATCAGGCATTTCAGCTCAGAATTGCAGTACAGCTTCCAAAGGCAAATTTGGCAGGGATTTTTGGGATGGGGAAGGGGATTTGGGAAGGGATTTTCCCTGCAGATCCAGCAGCAGCAGTTGGAAAATTGGAAATATTCCTGCTGCCGGTGAGACCTCTGGAATTATGAGGATTGGGCTGGTTTTGTTGGATATCCAGGGTGATCCAAGCAGATTTTCCTTCTCCCAGAAGGATTTCCCTCCTCTCAGAATGGATTTTCCTTTTCCCAAACTAGATTATCCTTTTCCCAGAATGGATTTTCCCACTCCCAGCCTGAGGAGGAGCAGATTCCCAACAGATCTCAGCTGATCATTTTTGTTCTCATCCCTCAGGAGGTTCCCAGGGATCTCCCCCTCTCCCAGGGTTCCCAAATGACTTCCCAACATCCCCTATCCAGGATTTTTGTATGTCCCTACTCCCAGGTTACTCCAAGGAGGAGCT
The DNA here is from genome assembly GCF_971803275.1 of Cyanistes caeruleus. Lineage (NCBI taxonomy): Eukaryota > Metazoa > Chordata > Aves > Passeriformes > Paridae > Cyanistes > Cyanistes caeruleus. Next base: position 2,145,464 of record NC_141729.1, on the reverse strand, counting down.
GAGGTTCTCCCAAGGCAGAAATATCCAAGAAGAATACAGAGGAAGAGGAGGATGGAGCTGGAATCACTCCAATTATCCCACATTTTGTCTCTTCAGCATTACATTCCCCAAATTCCATCTCTATGGGAATTTTCCCAGAGCAGTTCTGGCTCTGGGAGCGACTCTCCAGTTTCTCAAGGAGAAAAATTCCCAGCTCTGAGACCTCCAATCCCATCAAATCCAGGAGAATCCAGTGGGATTTTCCTGCTTTAAGGCACAGGGATTTTTTCAGGTTAAGACACAAAAAAAGTCAGGAAAAAGCTCTTTTCCCACCGGGATCGTTCCCACAAGGCACACGTGGCACCCCCCAGAGGGGATCCTGGATTTTCCTGCTCCAAAAATTGTGGGAAAAGGATGGGACAGCTCCAGAGATCCCCAGGGACAACCAGGGATGCCCAGCAGGGAGATGACAATGGGAACATCGCAAGGATCCTGGAACTGGATCCCAAAAATCCTTCCTTGGCTGCTGATCTCCCAAAGGAGCAGCAAAAGGATGAGATTTGCTTTGGGAAGGATGGAATTTATTCCTGGATTCAAATGGAACATGGACCCTGGAACTGGAATTTGCACATCCAGGATCCCAAAATTCCCTCCTAATCTCCCAAAGGAGTGGCTAAAGGATGGAATTTGCTTTGGAAAAGCTGTTCCCAACTGGAGCAGGGCACACAGGGAGGCTTCCACCCTTCCCACTTTGCATTCCAAGCAGGAAAACCAAACTCAGGGAATGAGGAGCTTCTCCAGGTCGGGATTTCCCTCCCCAGGTCAGGATTTCCTCCTCCAGGTTGGGATTTTACCCCTCCAGGCCAGGATTTCCCCCTCCAGGTGGGATTTTTGTCCCTCCTGGACAGGGATGAGCAGCAGTTTCTTGCCAAGCCCAGGCTGGGAGGCACCTTTGGATCTGCCCTGGGATTTTCCCAAGGATTTTGGGCTGCTCTGGAGCTGCCAGGGACTCTATAAACAGCAGCTCCAGGATCTCCTTTTCCCAGGATCAGAGCAGCTCCAGCCTCACCCTGAGATCCCAGGAGAGGTCCTGGAATGGGATCAGGCCCTCAGGGAGGAAAAAGGGGGAATAAACTCTGGGAGGATGAAAGCTGTGCAGCCTCACAGCCCATGGCACCTTCAGCAAGGAGAAACTGCAAAATCACATCCCCTAAAAATCCCCATCTCCAGGGAGCAGAACAAAATGGAATTTCCCCCTGTTTTGGGTTTTCCCCAAAAGCCACATCCCCGTTCCTCATGTCCTCACGGGAATTCTGAGGACCTGGAGAGCCAGAGGAGGAGCCAGGCTTTAATTGCCCAGTAATTAAAGCCAATCTGGCCAGAAAATCGATGATTTTTGGGTCATCCTTACACGGGAAGGAAGAGCTGAGCCCTTTTTGAAGGCCTTTGCACCCAGCTTTAAAAGCTTTTCAAACCCCAGCCAGCTGCCCACATAGAAAAATAAAGGATAAACATTATCCAACTATTTTATATCGATATAAAAATTCACTTCTGTGCCAGGAGATTTTTGTTTCTTTGCTGTAAAAATAAAAAATTAAAATAAAATAAAATAATAATAAAAAAAAAGTAAACCACCCAAAATGTATTTCAAGCAACCAGCTTAGGTTGGAGAAGCTGAACCATCAGTGAGGAGTAAACTCCAGGTTCCATCTTATTTCCCAGAAAAAGCAGTTTGCGGTTTCGCTGCTGCCAAATAAAGTTATTAAATATATATATATTAATATAAAAGTCTCTATAAATTCTTTTTTTTTGTTCTTGTTGTTTAAGGGAAGGAAGGGGGCACTGAGTGAGCGGGAATCCTGGGAATCCCTAAGGACACTGAGTGAGTGGGAATCCTGGGAATCCCAGGGACACTGAGTGAGTGGGAATCCTGGGAATCCCAGGGACACTGAGTGAGTGGGAATCCTGGGAATCCCAGGGACACTGAGTGAGTGGGAATCCTGGGAATCCCTAAAGACACTGAGTGAGTGGGAATCCTGGGAATCCCAGGGACACTGAGTGAGTGGGAATCCTGGGAATCCCAGGGACACTGAGTGAGTGGGAATCCTGGGAATCCCAGGGACACTGAGTGAGCGGGAATCCTGGGAATCCCAGGGACACTGAGTGAGCGGGAATCCTGGGAATCCCAGGGACACTGAGTGAGTGGGAATCCTGGGAATCCCTGGGGAGCACCACGGGATTGCTGAGAATCCCCAGAATCCCTGAGGACACTGAGTGACCAGGAATCCCAGGAATCCCTGGGGACACTCAATGACTGGGAATCCTTGGGGAGCCCCACGGGAATCCCTGAGCACACTCAGTGACCGGGAATGGCCAGGCAGGGAGAGGAGAACCCAGCAGCATTCCATGGGCTGGCTGAGAGGGGGCACAGGAGATTCCCGCTCCTCGCTCACGAGGCCGGCTTTCTCTCCAGCGCGCGCTTGGTGAGGAAGTACTTGAAGAACTCATACACGGACCAGGAGATGGCCGTGGAGGGCATCTGGTAAATGACCCGAGCTTGGACGCCCTTGAAGAAGCCGGGGAGGCCTCCCAGCTGGTAAACGGTGCCGAAGGCGTTGGCCATGCCCGACAGGTGCCCCCGGATGTTTAGGGAGCTCAGGGCCATGTTCTCCTGCGTGTTGAGCAGTGTCTTGCACACGTCCAGTGGCGTGGTGGCCGCGGCGGCCACAGCTCCGGCCACGGCGCCGGCCACGATGTGGGAGCGGGGGTTGTACTGGCGGTGAGGGTTGAGGCGCTCCTGCAGGAGCTCGTAGGTGATGAAGTGGATGGCCTGGAAGGGCACGTTCATGGTCAGCTGCGTGGTGTAGCTGCGGTAGAAGGCTCTGAAGCCCTCAGTCCTGTGCACTGTCCGCATGCAGCCCAGCACTGATGTGTACGGAGAGTTGAACATCTGCAGCCGCTGCTTCACCACTGCCCGGGACAGGGACACTGCTCAGTGCCACTCAGGACACTGGCACAGCCCCAGAGTGAGCCCAGCCCTGCCCCGAGCTGCCCCCCTGAGCTCACCACTGACCCTGGCACAGCCCCAGAGTGACCCCAGCCCCACCCTGAGCTCAGGACAGCTGTGGGGACAGGGACACCACTCAGTGCCACTCAGGACACTGGCACAGCCCCAAAGTGAACCCAGCCCCGTGCTCCCCTTCCCCCCAAGCTGCCCAGCACCCACAGAGCTCAGCACAGTGAGAGGACAGCACAGCGCTCACTTCCTAATGAATCCTTCTCCTCAGCCTTAATTAATGACCTCTTAGTTCTAATGAACCCCTCTCCTCAGACTTAATTAATGACCCTTCAGTTTTAACAAACTCCACAGGGTTAACTAATGACCCTCTAGTTCTAATGACCTCCTCAGCGTTAATTAATGACCCTCTGGCTCTAATGACCCCCTCAGGATTAACGAATGACCCCTCGGGTGTCAGCACGAGGCCAGGGACGCTCGGTGGGGATGCACAAACCTGGCCCCAGCGGTGAGATGCAGGTGAGTTCCCACCTGAGCATCACCTGGGGGTGTCACACACCCGCCCCACTGGCTGCAGTGCTTCACTGACTAATGAGGCAAATTAATGCAATTAACTGAAACAGGGTATGAGTAAAAAGGATTTGATCCTGCAGGTTCTCCTTCAGAGATGCCCAGCTCTGGGCCTGCACAGGAGCACAACCCTGAGGAGCTGGCAGGTGGCAGCATTGTCCTTTGAGCTGCACTTTCCTGTTCATCCACATTTTCCTGAGGCCTTCTCCTGTCACTCCACCTCACCAGGAATCCCAGAGTTGGGCTTGTGCACCAACCTGAGCTCAGCTGGGTTAGCCCAAAACTTCAGGAGAACCAGAACCACCGCCCCAAGGAGCAGCGGAGCGGTGACAGTGGCGGGGACACCAGTGAAGGGACACTAGAGAAGGGGACACTGGAAAAGTGTTTTTTCTGTCCTGGAAAGCCACAATGCACCACAGAGATAGATGCAGGGATAAATTCCTCCTGCTGCTCTCCTTCTCTTCCCAAGGGACACAGGAATGAGGCCCCGGGGTTTGGAGGTCTCTGAGCTGGGGCCAGCCCTAGATTTCTTCCCAATGGACAGAGGGCGAAGAGCCAAGGGGGATTTATCCCTGGATTCCTGTGGCAGGGGCAGCGGGAGCAGCAGTTCCCAGAATCCCAGGATTACCTTCAGCTGGATTCATCACAGCGTCGTGGAGCAGCGTGGCCACGCTCCCAGCGATGCCTGCAAGGCAAGAACAGCTCTGAGAAAATAAATCCTGGCTCGGAAGGCAGCGCTCACCCTGGCACTGCCACCCAGGGGATCCGGCCAGGGGGATCCAGCCAGGGGCAAACATCCAGGGGGATCCATCCATGAGGAATCCATCCATGAGACAATCAATCCATGAGGGAATCCATCCACCAGGGATCCCATCCACCAGGGATCCATCTATGGGGAACCCATCCATGGGGGAATCCATCCATGGGGGAATCCATCCATCCCAGGGCAAGGAAACCCACCCTGCGAGAAGCCCAGATCAGCTCCCAGCCCCCACCTCTACTCTTCCCAACACCAATTCCCAAGGTTCCGGCCCAGACACCAGCGGCGCCTGAGCCAGCCATGAGCAATGTTTACCCTGCCCTCAGCACATCCCTAATTAGGGATTTTATCCCTTTACTCAGCTTCCCAACCCTTGCTGCCCAGGCTGCGCCAAACCCGGCCAGCCCTGACCCATCCCGCACCCGGCTCTGGGCCGGAGCTCTCCAGCCACTCCTTCCCTTTGATCCTGGCTCCCACCTCCAATTCCCTTTGGCCCAAATGACTCCTGGTCATTCCTCGTGAAGCCACAGCTCTGTTCTCCTGCTGGCACCACAGGCCTGTAGCTACTTGAAAGGTAAGCACAGGAATGTGTTCCCAGCCGAGAGCAGCCAGGAGAAGGGATTGGATCCCCTGCCCTGAGTTCCGGGACCCCACAGCAGATTCCTGCCAGCACATCCCAAGAAATCATCGGAATCTCCTGCACAAACCCTTTGGTAAAGCCCTGGCTGCTCAATTCTACGGGTTCTGCTTCTATTTCTGGGTTTAAAAACGCAATATTCCTGCTAAAAATTAAATTTCCTGCACAGACCTTTTGGTAAAGCCCTGGCTCTCAGTTCCAGGGGTACTGCTGCTATTGCTGAGTTTAAAAGTGAAATATTCCCTCTAAAAATTAAATTCCTGCACAACCCTTTACCAAAGTCCTGGCTGCTCAATTCCAAGGGTTCTGCCGCTATTGCTGAGCTTAAAAGTGAAATATTCCTGCTAAAAATTAAATCTCCTGCACAAACATTTTGGTAAAGTCCTGGATGTCCAATTCCAAGGGTTCTGCTTCTATTTCTGGGTTTAAATGCAAAATATTCCTGCTAAAAATTAAATCTCCTGCACAAACCTTTTGGTAAAGCCTTGGCTGCAATTCCAGGGGTTCCCCTGATATTTCAGGGTTTAAAAATGCAATACTCTTGCTAAAAATTAAATTTCCTGCACTAACCTTTCGGTAAAATCCTGGATGCCCAGTTCCAGGGTTTCTGCTGCTATTGCTGGGTTAAAAAGTGAAATATTCCTGCTAAAAATTAAAGCACACAGAGGATGGAGTGCACTCCGTGCTCCCAGGGACACCCGAATTCAAACCTCCAGAGGCTGAGGCGATGACTTCAACATCAGATCCCACCTTTATGTGACACCTTCAAATGTGGGACTTGATCCTGAAGATCTTTCCCAACTTTAAGGATTCCATGGTAATACAGGAACAGCCCAGCTGCACCTGAACACCTTTTGCCCACTAAATTGCTGATTTGTGCTGGAATAATTTGAGATTAAATAAGAATTTAGATTGCGTGGTGCACCAAGGCTGAGCGAGCAGCAAGCAAGGGTGATAACCACAAACGGGTCGGTATGTTTGGTGTTTTTTTTTAGGGAAAAAACCCCAAAAAATACCATTGGCCAAGTGGCTGTTTCTTCCCGGCTGGAAAGTATCACTGAGAGACTTTTTCATTTTCTCGTAGCAGGCAAAGTACAGGGCGTGGGCAGGGCCAGCCCCCAGCATGGTGACATTAATCCCACGTAAAGGCCTCCAGAGCCCCTCGGTCAGCACCATCTTCTTGAGAGCTTCGTACACACTCCTGTAGCGGGCTCTGGGGTCGGGCTGCAGGCTCTGCATCCGTGTCTGCAACAAAGCACACGAGGGACAGGCCCTGGTGACCCAGCCGAGGCAACAAATCCCAGAGTTCCAGAATTCCGGAATTCCGATGGCCCCTGGATGAGCTGATTTATCCTGGTTTTTTTACTTGTGCTGCTGATGGAGTCCGCGTTCCCACCGCATCAGCCAGGCTGCTGCAGGGGGGAAATGGAACCTCTGCTCGGCTTTTTCCATGGAAAATCAAAAGGAAACAAATTTTTCCATGGAAAACCCAAGGAATGAGGCTGCTACAGGATGGAAATGGAGCCTCTGCTCAGCTTTATCCATGGAAATCCCAAGGAATGAGGCTGTTGCAGGGGGGAGATGCAGCCTCTGCTCAGCTTTTTCCATGGAAAATCAAAAGGAATCAAATTTTTCCATGGAAAACCCAAGGAATGAGGCTACTGCAGGAGGGAAATGGCTACATTCCATTTCCCTCTTGGAAAATCAAAAGAAATCAAATTATGATTTTCCATAGAAAATCAAAAAGAATCAAATTTTTCCATGGAAAACCCAAAGAATGAGGCTGCTGCGGGAGGGAAATGGAGCCTCTGCTCAGCTTTATCCATGGAAATCCCAAGGAATGAGGCTGTTGCAGGGGGGAGATGCAGCCTCTGCTCAGCTTTTTCCATGGAAAATCAAAAGGAATCAAATTTTTCCATGGAAAACCCAAGGAATGAGGCTACTGCAGGAGGGAAATGGCTATATTCCATTTCCCTCTTGGAAAATCAAAAGAAATCAAATTATGATTTTCCATAGAAAATCAAAAAGAATCAAATTTTTCCATGGAAAACCCAAAGAATGAGGCTGCTGCAGGAGGGAAGTGCAGCCTCTGCTTAGCTTCATCCATGGAAAGGCCAAGGAATGAGGCTGGATGAAGAAATCCAGGGATGCTTTTCATTTTCTCCTGCTTTCAACACCCTGCACCTGCCCCAGCCTGTCTCTCCTGCAGCTGCACAGCAGCCTGGGACAGTTCCTAGAAGGGCAAGCTGGGAAAACTGGGAAAAGGCAGGAATTCCCCCAAAAGTAGAAAATGCAGAGCCCATGTCCCCCTGGGAGCTTCCTTGTCCCTGTTTTCCCCTCAGCTCCCAGAGCTCTGCACCCACCAAGGGCCTGGCCGGGAATTCCAGCTGCATTTCTGTTGTTTTTTCCCACAGATTTTAATCCAGCTGAGCTCCTGCCATCCAAACCTGCTTCAAACCTCACTGCCACCACTTCATTTCACAACTTTTCCCCTCAGGAAAATTCCTTGGAGCTCCCTGGAGCTGACAATGACAATGTAGGAGGGGTCCCAGGACCCCAACCAGCACTGGGAAAGCTCCAATCTCCACGGCCATCCTGGAAAGATCATCCCAGAAAATCCTAAGCAGCAAAATGCCCTCAGATCCTTCCTGTTCTCCATGTGGGAAAGGGTTAAACACCGTGTCAGGTCACGGAGCAGCAGCCCTGGAAGTGTCTGAGGAACACCAGACGCGGCACCGGGCTGGTGACGAGGTGGGGATGGGGCACAGGTTGGGCTGGATGGCCTTGGAAGGCTTTTCCAACCTCAGTAATTCCATGATTCTGCAATTCCAGCACAGGAGAGTGAAACCAGCCCAGGGGGACATGGCCCTTGGAGGAGCCTCAGCGTCGAAACACAAACACTGGGAAAAAAACCTTGGGAAAGGGGTGTTCAGCAACCTCTGGAATTAAAGCTTTTCCAAGGAGTAGCTCAAGAGCTGCAGGAAGGATTCCTTCCTCAGCAGGATCCCCATGTCAAGCCCTTCATTAATTAGCCAGGAGGCAGTTCAGCCTTCAGTCCATAAAAACCTTTAAGGTTTGAACCTTGGAGCCCCCAAAGCCCAAAGCCCTTCCACATCCCCTCTGTGAGGCCAAGGAAGAGACTAGCGCTCAGCTCAGGACTTTCACCCGGAACAACAAAACCAAGGTGTGTTTATTAAAGTCTAGGCCAACCAAATGATGGAATTTGTAGTAAATACTCTTTAAAAACCCTAAAAATCACACAGGAATTCTTTGGAATTTCAGATTCCTAGGCCCCATCGTGCAAAGCTCCCTGTTCTGCAGCACCTCATTCCCTGGGAGCTCCGAATGGTGCTGGAAACGAACCCAAAAACTCAGCAAAATCCTCCTGGGAGAGCAGCAATGCTCTGAATTAGCTCAGATTTAAAAGTAGATTTTATATCCAGCTGTCCTGCAACCCCTCACAGTCTCTGCACCTTCCCATGCTATGGTCAGGATTTCAGGATGCTCCGCAGAAAATCCCAGTCTCGTCCCAGTTTATCCCCAGGAGCAACAGGTGACATTTACGTGCAGGACTGATGTGTTTCTGGGAAGTGAAATCGAGGATTTCCATCCCTATGGATGATCCCGTTTTTCCCACTTTCACCTCCTGTACCTGTCAGGGCCACACACATCCCTCAGGAAAATCAATTTACAGAGAGCCTGCTGCCCCAGCTTGGTCAGAAGCAGGGTAGCTTTTCATGGAAAAGGGATCTAAGGTGGGTAGGGCTCTCCCGTGAGAATGGATAAATAGGATTTTTTTTTTTTTTTTTTGTGCATCTGAGCCTCTCTGAAGGGGTTTAAAACTCACCCCACAGCCCTGAGGAGCCTACACAAGCTGCACTTTGCATCAGCTACCCATCACCTGTGGGTGAAGCAGGACTAACAGCCCAAGGAGCAGATAAAACCAGGACTATCCACCCATAAAACCAGGAAAAATTGCCCAAGGAATAACCTGGGTAAAACAGGACTAACAGCCCAAGGAGCAGATAAAACCAGGATTCAGCAACCCAAGGGGCAGCCAAAAGCAAGATTCGAGAGGCCAAACAGCCCAAGGAATAACCAAAATCAGGATTTAGGAGAATAAGCTGCCCAAGGAATAACCAAAACCTGGATTTAGGAGGATAAACAGCTCAAGGAACAACCAAAATCAGGATTTATGAGGCCAAACAGCCCAAGGAACAACCAAACCCAGGATCTCCTGCTGAGCCAGAGGCCCGGAGCTGGGAGCAGCTCTGTGGGAAGGAGCTGAAGTTTATCAGGGCTTGAGGAGCTGATTTCCCTGAGCTGGGCAGTGCCCCCATCTCCTCTCACCTATCTGAAGCCACCAAGCAGCTCCTGGAGCCTCACCCCTGATAAGCAGCCAAGAAATTCTTCTCCACCTACTCCAATTAATCCCCATTGCATAAGGCAGCGGTGCAGGGCCAGCCACGAGCACCCTGCTCGTCCTGGCTGCAGCTTGGGCAGAAAAAAACATCACCACAAGTGCCAGGGTCAGGTTGAGGCAGTTCCCTGCTCCTCGGGAAGAGCTCTGTCCTGCTGGATGAAGTTTGGGATTACTCCAGTGCTGTTTTATTTTAGCCAGAATTATTTTCCCAGCAGGAATCAGCTCCCTGTTTTGCATATCCTGGTGGAGGGGCACTGGTTTGACACCTCACGAACACCCTCAGACCTCGTTTGCCTTTTGGTTTGGGTTTCTTTATTTATTTTCTCTCAGTACAACCTGTTTTTCAGGGGACAGAGGCTCGCAAAGGGAGCATAAAACACTTTTAGCAGGAAATCGGCAGCATTGCTGCATGGATCCAGCAGATTCTGCCAGCTGGGCAAGGCAGGAGCCAGCCTCAAGCTCTGAACCCTAATTTTGGGGGGGTTCAGCTGGAACAAGAAAAGACAGGAGCCAGGCTCAAGCTCTGAACCCCAGTTTTGGGGGGTTCAGTTGGAACAGCACAAGGCATGAGCCAGGCTCAAGCTCTGAATCCCAGTTTGGGGGAGGTTCAGTTGGAACAGGGCAAGGTACGAGCCAGGCTCAAGCTCTGAACCCAAATTTGAGGGGGGTCAGCTGGAACATCCCCCAAATAAGCAGCACACCCATGGGAGGGGAGCAGAGGGTCAGTCCAACAGGTTATCCAGGAATTCCCAACATCCGAAAACTCCCCTTCTGCTGGAACATGAGGAACTGCCCCTCCTGGAGCAGCTGGAAATGGGGAGACGCAGAATCTCCCACCACCCCAAATAACTCACAGCCCTGCCTCCCTCAGACATCCTGCTGTGCTTCCAGGACCTTTGTGACCAACAGGGCAGCTCCAAAGACAGGCCAGGTTTTTATGGAAAAGGATTTAATAGAAAAGGATTTATTTTGTCTCTAGAGCCACTGGCACCCTCTGCAAGAAGGGAGGTGCCAGCCCTGCACGCCTCCAGTTTCTCCCCCCAGCAATTAATCCATCCCCAGGGGAGCAAAACTGTTCCTCACATCCCCAGGGGAATCCTATCCTTTGTTTTCACAATCTTTGGGAAACCAGCTCCGGCAGAAAAATCACCAAAAGGATCAGAGAAGGTGGAAGAGGCTCCAGAAGAGCCCTCCAGAAACTCCTTTCCTGCTGCCATCAGGAGTCCTTGACATGCTGATCCCCCCCAGATAATTTGTGAATGAATCAGGGTTCCCAGCACCGCTGTTTGCAGCAGCCACAAACAAAAACAAGGCTGACAAGTGTGAGAAACACCCTCAGCATCAGCAAAACCCAGCTCAGAGCATCCAAACAACCAGTGCTGAGAGGGACAGGCAGAGGAAAAGTGCAGGTGAGGCTGGAGCTCGAGGGGGCTTTGCCTAATGGGAAAAAAATATTATTATTTATTATTCAGCATCTGAAAAAAAAAAAGGTGGGGGGGGGGGAAGAGCGTAGATTTAAACTGGATATTGGGAAGGAATTCTTCCCTGTGAGGAAGGAGGGATGGAATTCCCAGAGGAGTTGTGGCTGTACCTGGATCCCTGGAAGTGTCCAAGGCCGGGAGCAGCCTGGGACAGTGGGAGGTGTCCCAGGGGTGGCACCGGGGCATTTGAAGGTCCCTTCCCACTCAAACCATTCTGGGATTCCGTGACCCTGCCAAGCTCAGGGGTTGTGCAAGTGTCTGCAGCAAACAATTCCCCAAATTACGACATTTTCAGTTTCTCTTTGGGAGGAAATGATTCGCTAGAACCCAGACATTTCCCTCAGAGCAGGAACTGCCCAGGTGCTCTTTCTGCACCTCCAAAAAATCCCAACCCCCTCCAGCCTGGAGCTCTGAGCCAGGAAGTCCCACTGAGGAAAAGCTTTGCTCTTTTTCTGTAGGAACGTGGCCCCTCTCCCTCAATGAAGCCAAAGAGCTGCTCTTAGGAGCTGGGTCCTTATTTAATTACACCCACCATAAAAAAATAAAACTCTTTAGGGAATCAAAAAATCCCTTTTTTGGGTCAGCTGTAACCTTTCCCCAGGGCAGACAGGTGGAATGGCAGCGAGTGCCCAGGGCAGGAGCAGATCCCAGCCTGCAGCTCAGGATTTCTGCCCAGCACGCAGAGCGACCTTGGCCAGGCTCCACCAGAGTTTTCCCGCAGCAGCCGGAGCGTTTTATCCGCTCCCAGCACTTCCAGGCACTTGGCTGAGTGGGATTACCCAGCCTAAGGCAGGGCCCTGGCCCTGGAGCAGCCAGGGAAGTCACTGTTCAGGGAATTCTCCCTCCAAAGCAACTCCTGCTCCGGGAAGCCGGGCACCACTTTCATTTCTCGCTCTGCTTTCCCCGTGGAGGAAATGCCCTCGTGAGCAACTCCAGAATTCCGGAGGGACAACACCCACGGAGCTGCTCCGGCCGTGACTGGGCACAAAACACCTCATTTGTTTGTGCCAGCAGCTGGTGCCACGACTGAGGTGGGCACCAACCCCACACCCAGGGGGAACATCCCAGATCTATGAGCCAGGTGCAGTGGGGACAGACCCAGAGGGAAAACAGGACCAAAAAAAACCGGGAATATTTCCTCTGATTATCACGCTGGCAGGACCTGAGAAAGCCAAGGCATTTCCTCTGCTCTGCTCTTTCTACACTTTCAGGGAGCCCTGCATGAAAAGGAGAAGGGATTGCAACATCTCATGATTCATCCACACCGCCATCGAGGGAGTTTGGCTCTTCCCAGTTTTCCCTCTTCTTCTGAAGGCCCCACAGCAGCAAACTGGCAGGGCAGAGGGAGGAAATATCCTTCAGGATGATTCCCACTGCTATGGAGACACTGAAAAGCCTTCCCTGAGTGGGATTGAGCATCATCAGCTCCAAAATCCACTAGCCAGCCCCTCTTCACACACACTGACCCAACACGGCCACGTCTGTGCCACTCACCCTGTCCTGCTGTGGACACACCACCCAATCCCAGCAGCTTTTCCCTCCTGAGCTGGAATTCCAACGCTCCAGGAGGGAAAAGCTGCCCGGGGAGCTCCCAGGCCAGGAGGGTGGCATCTCCCAAGGCAGAGAGCAGCACTGGCATGTCACCTTTGCCTCAGTGCTCATGCAGAACTCCCCCAAATGAGCTGCAGGACGGGCTCAGGGGGAGCAGAGCTCCAGAGCCAGCGGGGATTTTTGGGGGTGACACCTCGGGGACCTGCCCAGCGCCTTGTCTATCCCAGGAACCTCACACATCCCAACATTCATGGATGCTTTGCCTGAGTGCGTCCTAAGATTCCTTACACGTTCCCACCTTTCTTGCACCCCAACACTCCCTCCACGCTTCCCCCACCTCTGCACCCCAATTCCTTGCAGATTTTCCTCCCTTGCACCCCAAAAACCCCCAGCACTTCTTCCACCCCTACAGCTGCCCACACACCTTCGTACCGCAACAGTTCCTTGCACGTCCTTTACATCTCCCCTCTTCTTGCACCCCAAAAAAACCCTTGCACACCCCTTCTCCTCCCTCCCCTCCTTGCATCACCAGTACTCCTTGCACCCCAGAAAACCCCTTGCACGCTCCTCTGTTCCCTCCCCTCCTTGCACCCCCAGCACTTCTTGCACCCCAAAAAAACCCTCTGCACCCCCAGCACTCCTCGCACCCCAGTAACCCCCTGCACACTCCCTCCTCGCAGCCCAACGAATCCTCGCACCCCAATAACGCCCTGCACTCTCCCCGTCCCCCCCGAACACCCCGGTGCGCCTTGTCCCGCTCCCCGCAGCATCCCCCCGGTCCATCCCGGTTCCCTCCCGGGCACCCCTTCCCCGCTGTCCCCACGCACCTTGACCGAGTCCACGGGGTACATGACCGTGTGCTCCATGATGCCCGCCACGGCCCCGGCCACCATGTGCGTGCCGAGCGCGACGCTGCTGGGCAGGCTCTCGTACTCCTCGCCCTCCGCCAGCCCGGCGGCGGTGGCGGGGGGGGGCCCGGGGCCCGGCGGGGCGGCGGCGCTGCCCGCCATGGCACAGCTCAGCTCCATCCACCGGCACCGCGGTGACACGGGCCGGGGCCGGCGGCGCCGGACGGGTACCGGTACCGGAGGGGGGGGGAGGGACGGGGGGGGGGCACTGGGACCGCGAGCCGCCTCAGCCTCCTTTAAAGACGCGCTCGCCACGCCCACCCCGCCGCACCAATCAGCGCGGGACGCATTTGTTACATCACCGGGCGGGAAAATGATTGGCAATAATATCAACCGATAAAAGGAGGAAAGGGGCGCGGCGGTGGGCTGTGATTGGCTGTAGTAATGGATGGGCGGGGCGTAGCACTGAGGGGCGGGTGTTGCTGTGGAACCGCCGCTGAGGGGGGCGCGGCCGCGGAGCTTTCAACTGTCACCTGAAGCGAGACACGGTGTCACACCGAGGCACCGGCAAACCTCTGTGTCTGCCGGAGCCAAGAAAGGTGTGGTAACCCCGTGGTTCATGCCACGGGGAAAGCTGAGGTGGGAAGGAAGGGGAGATTTAGCAATTCCTGTTGTTGGAGGGGTTTTTAATAATGGTGGCACGGTTGGGACTCCCGGGGTGTCACCTCTGGATGTCCTGTGCAGGCTCATAGCCCTAATGAGAACGGGTGAGTCCCCCAAAGCTCGCGGCCAGCCCTCATGAAAGGACGGGGACCCTCATAACAGCACCGGGACCCTCGTGCAATCACCCCCTGGTGAAGCAGGGGAAGGTGCAATCAGACCTGGAGATTCCATGGGCAAAGGGTCTGATTTCCCTGCAGGGTCCCCAAAGCAGCCCCCAAACTGTCCCCAAAGCACAAAGGGGCTGTGCTCAGCTCCTGCGCTGCTGATCCAGGGGAGCTGCCTGGAACGGGGCTTATTTAGGGTATCTCAGGAGCCCTCTGTCCCTTCCTATGTGCCTCACTGGGGGGAAAAAAACCCTCCAGAAGGGTTTAGGATAACTTCCTGCCCTTCCTTTCTTCTGAGAAGACAGATTCACAGCATTGCCATCCCTCCCAGCAGATCCCACTCCTTGTGTGAGGGGTGGAACGAGCTCCCCTCACATCCCTGCTCCCCAAAAATGCTTCTGTTCCTTCATATTTTATGTGATTTCTTTGTCCCAACATGAAAACGTCCCAAACCAGGTGAATTTGGTGCTCTCTAGAAGAAGGACGCAAAGTCTTTGTATCCCAGGGAGCAGCCCCGACTTTATTTCATTCCTCTCCAAAGGATTATTTGGAATTTGACCTTGCAGGGAAGGAGGTGGTACATGAACTCAAATCAAGGTTAACCATTCCCATGATACTGCAAGACAATTTATTGCTGCATGGGCCTTGAGAAGGAGGAAAACCATCCTCAGAGCCTGGAAAAAGCAGGAAAATAAAGTGTCATTTGGAAATGAACACACACAAGGTGAGAGAATCCAGGTGTGGTCACATGCTGGGTACCTGGAGAGGCGCTGGGGGCAGCACAAGCTGTTCTCCTTCTTCCTTCCCTTATTTGTGCTGGGAATTCTCTGTTCCTCGGGGAACACGGAACTGCTGGAGAAAATAACAATAAATGATATTGTCACGCATGGGACTCACTCCTGATTGGTTTTGGGGACCTGGCAGCGTCTCCTGCCCTTGGAAAAACACTTCTCCAGGATGTGGGAGAGCTGGAGGTGACTCCCAGCTGCTGTCCTGGGGTGTCCTGGCCGGGAAACTCAACCTGAGGAAAGCTGAGATCATAAAACCCTTCCAACAACACAAAATTCAAACCAAGAATTGCTTACATCTCCCCCTCTTGCTCTCTGGGAGAAACCACGGGGTTATCACACCTTTATTTCCTTGGAAAGAGACCAAAGCTGTGCTGCTGGCAGGGTTTGTTGCTGTGTTTTCCACATTAAATGACATTTTAGAGCTGGAGAGCTACATCCACACCCATAATTCCAGCAGAGAACCATGATCCCCACACACCAGCTGGGCTCAGGAACTTCCCTTTCTGTGATTCAAGGAAGTAAAACTGGCAGGGACACATTTCCCAGGATTGCTCCACAGGGTTTATCGAGGTTTTCCTCTCCCTGAGCAAGAACTTTAATCTCCTTCCCTTGCTTCTGGCAGGGCAGGGAGGGGGAATTAGTGTCACCCTAATGAGCCCTTTCTCCTTCAGTCTCAGATGTTGCTCCCTGATAATGATCTGGATCAGGCTGGAATTCTGCTTCCAGGTTATATTTTAACCCTGGAGCGATGCCATGAGGAATCCTCCTGCTCCAAAGCTCAGGGAGCTCAGGTGCCAGGGCAGAGGCTGGGCCTGAAGGGCCTCCCTGTGTTCCTGGGGATGGGATGGAATTATCCCTGATTTCTGCGAGGGAAATGGGGCAGAGAGGTTGTGGCCAGCAGCAGGACAAGGAGCAGCCTGTGTCTCTGGGATGGATTCCTGCCATCCCTGCCTGGCACAGAGGAGCCATCCCTGGACAAAAGGAGCTCAGCTTCCCTGAAAAAGCTTCCTGGGAGAAGAGGCTTGTGCAAGGATTCCCTCGCTCTCCCCACCCACCACTCCCTGTATCCCATCCTGGAGATCCCTGGGGGTGGGGGGTCCCTGGGGTGCTCTGTGAGCCCCAAATTCCATTGCAGCAGGGAAACAGGGAACTCAAAGCTAAAAACACATTTGGCCTACAATAGCCTCATCCTGGGAATGTCCAGGGCCACTTTGGATGGACCTGGGATAGCGGGAGGTGTCCCTGCCCATGGCAGGGGGTCACTGCATGGGAATTCCCACCCAAACCATTCCATGGTTTTGTTTTCCCATCCCTCTGCAGGTGCTGTAGGAACAGCCCTGGACACTGGGACTTTGCTGGGCAGGAGAGCCTGGAGGGACAGGACACAGGGAATGGCTTCCACTGCCAGAGAGCAGGGATGGATATGATATCGGGAAGGAATTCCTGGCTGGGAGGGTGGGGAGGAGCTGGGGCTGTACCTGGATCCCTGGCAGTATCCAAGGCCAGGCTGGAGCACCCTGGGACAGTGGGAGATGTTCCTGCCGTGGCTGGGGGTCAGCTTTAAGCTCCTTCCAACCCAAACCATTCCACGAATCCACAACTTTACGATTTACACCCCAACAAGCAGCAGCAGCAGAATCCCCAAAGTTCCCTCTGTGCCAGCAGCCAAATAAACCCAGGAATCAACCATGGACCCGAGGCACCAAAGCACCTCCATCCTGGAACAGCAGGAACGCAGCTCCAGGGCCAGGAATTTCAGGAGAAAAGAGAAAAATTCAGGAGAAAAGAGGAACCAGCAAACAGCAGAAAGCTCCTGGTGGGCTGGGCCAGCCCCTCCCTGATAAGCAGCACCTGGAGCTCCTTATCAAAGCCCTCCCCACGTAGGAGGGGGCCAGACACAGCAGCTCCCTCTGCTCGATAAGGCAGCAATGCCCAGCTGTGAGCTGGGCACCCAAACTGGCCTTTATCTTCCCCATCCAGGTGTTTGTATTTATAATTTTTTTCACTTTTCAAATCTCCAGCTTCTCTAACAGCTGAGCACCACCCGGCTCAGGGGGTTTTATCCTTACCAGCACCTGGTATCTGCCAAAGCCACGGAGCAGCAAATTCTGAATTATTTCCTTTTAATTGGCATGTTCAGCATCAGCTAATTCTGGTTTTCTTCCCTGGCATAGAACTCCCAGAGGAGCTGTGGTGTGGGGTTTAGGAATATTTAGGAATTCTAAGGGATGCTTTGGGGAATTTTTGTTGTTTTTCCAAAACCTGCTTTGCTTGAGAGCCTTTATTCCTCAAAAGAGGAATATTCCTTTATTCCTCTGGGGTGTGGGGGTGATGGGAGCTCCTGATGGGGCAAATCTTTGCTGATTATCCCTGAAAATTTCATGGTTGCTTTATCCCTGAAAGTGTCCAAGCCCAGCTTGGAGCACCCTGGGATAGTGGAACCCTGCCCATGGATGACTTTAAGGTCCCTCCCAACCCAAAGAATTCTATGATTTTTAATGTGGAAAGGAAAAAGCCCCAGTTTATGGCATTTTAAAAAGGCTTTAGAAGAAGGATCAGAGCAAATACAAATGGTTGAAATTTTTTTATTTTATTTGCGGCACTGCCAGCTGGAATTTTATGTCCTCACAGCTTTTTTTTTATTGGCAAGTTTGGGTGCCAGGTCCTCCACAGATTCCATGTGGGAATCAATTCCCCATTCCACAGGACACGGATCAGCCCCTTCCCAGCACATGGCAGCTCCATACTTCCTTAGAAACACCCAAAATGCCCCAAAATATGAATTTAACTCCCAGCCTGGATCTCTTTCCCAGCCCCAGCCTGAGATCCAAAGCAGTGCCAGCCTCAGGAGATCCCTGGAAAAGGCTCCAACCTGGATTCTCCTGCATCCTGGGAATGGAGAACCACAGGGAAATTCATCTGCTTGGAAACCTGACATGTCTCAGTTATTTTTTTATCTTTATATTTGCAAAGTCCAGGAATATAAACAAACAATTCTGTTTTGTCTTAGGGGTGACCTGACCCACTTTGGGAGCAGCAGCCCCTGCTTTGAAGCCTCCATGAGGCTCTGCTGTTGGGATTGGTGCTGGAAGATCATGGAAAATGGGAAATCCTGCTCTGCTACAAGCTCAGGGCTGGGATTAATGGGGATTTTTTTCCCTAAAAAAGTGGTGGAGCCAATCAGAATGAAATAATTTGGCTGTGTAGGCAGAGCAGGATCATTCCCAGCTTTAACCACATTCCCTGAACTTTCTCCTTTTTGCCTGAGTCACCGAGGGCTCGGTTTCACAGCCGGGGTTTTTTGAAACGTCACCACAGCGGGAGGTGATGCCAGCAAAGAAATTGGGGAAAACTGAGCCCTGAAGATTCTCCAGGGGGTTATTCCAGCCCCAAACCATCCCAAAACGGGAAAAGGCTCCAGTCTCCCTGAGCTGAGGTGTGGAGTCCCGGAATTTGGCTGCTGGGTTCCTTTCAGCGCTCACATAACCTGACCTAATTCCCCCTCCCGGGAGTGCCCGCCGTGTGTAATTAAAGCTGCTTTGGGATTATTTCCTGCACCAAAGTTGATTTGGTTTGGTGGTTTTTTTCCCCAACTCGCCTTTCTGGTTTGGAGCCCCGGGGGAACAATGGGAGGGAGCAGCTGGAGCTGAGCTCGGGAGGGACTGGGGGCACTGGGCAGAGGAGGTTGCGGTTTGTCCCGGCCTTAATTCCAGCACTCGGCAAAATTAGAGGCAGAAAGGACGGGAAAAGCCAGGAATGGAGAGGGAGAGGAGAGGGAGAGGAGAGCTCAGGGCAGTTCCCCGGAGCCTAAAGGGGCTCCAGGAGATCTGGAGAGGGACTGGGAACAAGGAAGGGAGGGACAGGACACAGGGAATGGCTCCCAGTGCCAGAGGGCAGGGATGGATGGGATATTGGGAAGGAATTCTTGTCTGCGAGGGTTGAGGGTCTGGGCTGGAATTCCCAGAGCCCCTGGATCCCTGGAAGTGCCCAAGGCCAGGCTGGACAGAGCCTGGAGCAGCCTGGGATGGTGGGAGGTGTTGGTATTGGAGATGAATGGAATTTAAGCTCCTTCCAACCCAAACAGATTCTGCGATCCTGCCCTGCCCTGACCCCTCTCACGGTCTTGGTCAAATTGGTTAATTCTGATGTGTTTCAGCACTTCAGGGCAAATAAACGTGTTTAAAATGTGATGAAGAGATGGTGAGGAGAAAAGGCTGGAATGAGGATACACTCTGAGCCTTCTGCCTCAGTACAAGCAAAGAAAAAAATCCCCTTTATTCACTCCAAAGCCAGTGTACCTTCGGGAGCTCGGGCCAGCTTTGAAACGTGAACCTTTTAACGAATAAACACAGAACAGCTGGGAGGAAAATCCCGCTGGGAGAACCTTCCAGGCTCTCAATATCCCCTCCTGCTCCCCACCCCACCAGCAGCCCCAGGCTGCTCCCCAGCATCAGCAGCGCCAGCCCCGGCCGCTCCTATCGGCGCTTCCCGGAGGCTCCAGATAGCGACCCGCACCCTCCCCACACCTTGAGAGCCACAGGAGTGGCCTGGCCCTGTCCACGGGGTGATTCCTCCTTGGAGAAATCCAGATTCTCCATTCCCAAACGCTGCTCCGGCTCTCTCTCTGCGAGCAGCCCAGCACGGATCGGCTCCGGGATCTCCGGAATTGGAGCGAGCGGGGTTAGATGCTTGGAAAACTCTTCCTGCCGCGCTCCTCGCAGCAGCCAAGGCGGGATTGCAGCGGGATTGCAGCGGGATTGCAGCCGGCAGGATGGTTTAGTGTCTCCCAATGGAATCACATCCCGCAGATTTCCGTTCCCTGCATCCCCAGTCCGGCTTTTCCCCTCGCTCCGTGCTCCCGGCCCCCGCAAATCCTGTCCCCCTTTCCCTGCTCTCCAAGGTTTCTGATCCCCATCCCGGCCCTGAGCCGCCCCTGAGCGGAACTCACGGGACAGAGAAACCTTCTCCTTATTCCTTCCCATTCTTTCCCTTTCTCCTTTCTTAGCCCTTTCCTTATTCCTTTTTCCTTTCCCCCTTTTTCTTATTCCTTTTCTTTTTCCTTTCCTTATTCTGTTCCCCTTTCCTTTCTTATTTCAACTTTCTCCTTTCTTTATTCTTTATCCCTTCCTTTTTTCCTCCCCTTTTTCCATTCCCTTTTCCCCCTTATTCCTTTCCATTATTCCTTTCCCCTTCCCTTTTTTCCTTTCCCTTTTTTCCTTTCCCCTTTCCCATCACCTTTCCTTATTCTTTTCCCCCTTCCTTATTCTTTTCTTCCTCCCCTTCCTGGGGATAATTTCCCATCCCAAATCCCCTCTTTTCCTGCCCAGTTCCACCTAAAGCCCCTCCCGGGATGGATTCCACACCCGGCTCCGCTTTTCCAGCAAATCCCAGAGTTTATTCCCGTTATTTTCACCACGAGAAACCTTTCCTGCCATATCTCCAAAAGAATCTTAGAGCGAGTGTGGGCGGTGCTGCCGCTCCGTGGCAAAACACGGGAGAATTCCCCTTTTCCCCTTGGATTTTCTGCCCTTTCTTTGTTTTTTAAATCAAATTTATTTATTTATTCTTTATATGGTAAATATTTAGGTATTTCTCACAAGTGCTACAATACCACTGGATATTCATAATAACATAATTCAGAATATTGGCACTGTGGTAGCTATAAATTGAATTTATTCCCAAATATTGAAACCTTTCTTGCTATAAATTTTACGTATTTCTAAATATTAACCCATTTATAGCTACACATTTAATATATATCAAAATATCGACACAGTTATAGCTATAAATTTTATATATTTCTCAATTTTGGAATAATTTTAGCCATAAATTCCTATTGCTGCCGTTAAACGCTGTTATATATAAAACAGAGACTTTTGGCGTTTTTTATGGCGATTTTGGGCTGTTTTTATGGCGATTTTTGGCTGTTTTTATAGCGAATTTTTGGCTGTTTTTACCTGCAGCGCACCAGTCCCTGCATGGCCACGCCCACTCCACTATGGCCACGCCTCTTTGGCCACGCCCATCAATCGTGGTCACGCCCCTGGGGAATCCCTCCGCGGCCCCCGCCGTGACGTCACGCGGTTGCGTCACTTCCGGCGGTGCACCCGGACGTGGCGTGGGCCCGGTAGCCATGGGACGGCCCGGGAGGTGAAATGGGAAGAGAGAAGGGGGAGACACCGGGATGGAGACCGGGAATGGGATCGGGACCGGGAATGGGATCGCCGGGCAGCCGCGGGGTTTGGGGGCAGCCGGGCCGGGCCCTGCGGGATGGTGGCGGCCGTGGGGACGGGCGGGGGGCCTGGAACTCTTTCCGCTCGGTGTCCCTGCCCCGTCCTTGCCTCATTCCGATCCCTCATCCCGGCCCCTCATCCCCATCCCTCATCCTGTTCATTCATCCCGATCCCTGATCCCGACCTCTCATCCCGATCCCTGATCCTGTTCCCGGTCCCTCCCTGGCACCGGCTCCGCTCCCTCGGGCTCCTCCGGCGGGATCTTCCCTCCGTCCGGGCCGGGAAGGAGGGACAGCCCCGGGCTGTGTTCCTGAGGCGGAATTCCAGCTTTTCCTTATTTCTTTTGGGATTTTGCTGGAGTTTGATCGTGGCAGGGGTCCCAGAATCCCGGGATGCTTTGAGTGGGAAGGACCTTAAATCCCATCCGCTTCCAACCCCAGCGCCTCCCCTGTCCCGGGCTGCTCCGGCCCGGCCTCGGGCACTTCCAGGGATCCGGGAGTAGCCACGGCTTCCCTGGGAATTCCCCCCAGCCCCTCTCCACCCTGCACGAGGTGATTCCGTGCTTCCACCGCCTCGCTATTCCTGTTTTTCCTTGTATTCCTGCACGCCCGGGGAGCCTAGGAGCAGCCCCTCACCCCGGTCAGGTGCTGAGGGAAGGGAAGGATCTCATCCCGGCTGTTCCCCCGGGGATCTCCCACTGCAGGGAATCACCGGCGCTCGCTTTTCCGCAGGAGCAGAGCAGGGATGGCTCCGGGAAGTTCGGATGTTCCCGGTGCCTCCGAGGTCACCGGCTGAGGCTCCAGCGGCTCCTCCTGCTGCCCCCATCCCAAAATGGGCAGGTAAGGATCCTGAGGGAACTCTTGGATAAACTGGGATGACTTTGGAGTGAAGGATGGGGAATCTGATAGTGAATTCCAGCCTGGGAATGGTGTCCTGAGTCCGCTCAGTGCAGAACAGGATGATGGGATGGGATGGGATGGGATGGGATGGGATGGGATGGGATGGGATGGGATGGGGTGGGGTGGGGTGGGGTGGGGTGGGCCGAAAGGATCATCCCAGCCCTGCCATGGGCACCTCCTACTGTCCCAGATTATCCCAGCCTGGCCTTGGGCACTTCCAGGGATCCAGGGGCAGCCACAGCTGCTCTGGGAATTCCAGCCCAGCCCCTCCCCGCCCTCCCAGCCAGGAATTCCATCCCAATATCCCATCCATCCCTGCTCTCTGGCACTGGGAGCCATTCCCTGTGTCCTGTCCCTCCATCCCTTGTTCCCAGTCCCTCCCCAACTCTCCCCAGACCCCCTTCAGGCCCTGGGGAACTGCCCTGTGCTCTCCCCAGACTTCTCCTGGATCATCCCCAGATTCCCATTCCCTCAATCCCAAGCCAGGCTTTTATCCCCTTTCTGGCTCTGATTTTCCTGAGACTTTGCAAGAAATCCAGGAGATAAAGAGAAGCTCCAGCCCCAAATCCAATCCCCCAGGATCCATCACCCTCCTCAGCCCAGCCCCCAGCCACGGGGCAGGAGCGGGAATTCCACACCATGCTGCGGGGAGGAATTTTTCCTGTTTTTAGCAGCGAATCCAGCGCTCGATCCGCTCCTGTCTCCCTGTGCCCGCAGGATCAGCATCTCCTGCCCGCTCCCGGGCTGCTGGCGCTGCGGCTTCTGCCCCGTGGGTGCCCCACGGCTCCTGAGCGCGCCTGGCCGGCGGCGGCTGCTGCTGCTGGGGGCCGGGGCTGCGGCCGCAGTGCTGCTGCTCTGCGGGCTTCTGCTGCTGCTGCTGCGGGACCAGCCCCGCCACGGGACAGAGCGCAGGTGAGCGGGAATGGATCCCAGGGGAAAAACGGAGAGAATTCCATGGGAAAAGCAGGGAATAGGTCCTGTGGGAAACAGGGGATGGGGCTCTGGAGAAGGGGGAATGCTGCTCTGCTGCTGCTGAAGGAACAGCCCCACCACGGGACAGTGCAGGTGAGCAGGATTGGATCCCAGGGGAAAAACAGGGAATGGGTCCCGTGGGAAACAGGGAATGGGGCTCTGCAGAAGGGGGAATGCTGCTCTGCAGCTGCTGCGGGAACAGCCCTGGGATGGGAGAGAGTGCAGGTGAGCGGGAATGGATCCCATGGGAAAAACAGGGAGAGAATTCTGTGGGAAACTGGGAGTGGAGCCTGGTGGAAACACTGCTCAGCTCCTGTGGGACCAACCCCGGGATGGGAGATTCCACAGGTGAGGGGCAGGAATTCCGTGGGAAAAACAGGGAACGGAGTCCATGGGAAACAGGGAAAACCCCTGAAAATTCTGCCACAAAACATCCAATTTTAAATCTAATTTTGACCAAAATCACCCATAGGGAGCTGAATTCCCTGCAGCAATTCCCATTTTTTTTTTATTTTCTCAGATTCCTGGCCAGGGTGACAGATACGGAAGCCACGGACACTAGGAATCCCAACCTGAACTACGGGATCGTGGTGGATTGCGGCAGTAGCGGCTCCCGTGTGTTTGTGTACTGCTGGCCCCGGCATAACGGCAACCCCAAGGACCTGCTGGACATCCAGCAGATGAGGGACAGCTCCAGGAAACCCGTGGTGATGAAAATCAAACCAGGTACTGGGAAAATTTTGGAATTTCTCCATGATTTCCTCTCCTGACTGCGCTCCAGAGTGTCTGGATAAGGGATATTTCCAGCATGGAGCAGCTCCATGGATTTTGGGATTGGTTTGCAGGGAGTTGAAGTCTGGAATGAGGAAGGAGGGAGAGGTTTTTCCATGTGACAGCAACAGGAAAAGGTGGTGATGAAAATCAAGCCAGGTACTGGGAAAACCATGGCATTTCTCCATGATTTCCTCTCCTAACTCTGCTTCTTGCACTTCAGAGTGGCTGGATAAGAGATATTTCCATTTTTTGGTCATGGAGCAGCTATATTGTCTCCCTTCATTCTCTTTATTTAGTGAGGAAATCCCTGTGCTCCTGGAAAGTGATTGGAAAACCCCAGAGCTGTTTCATGCTCGAGGAAATATCCCTCATCCTGATACTCTGGAGTGAAGGAAACTCAGTTAGGAGAGGAAAGCCTGCAGGAATTCCCATGTGGAGCAGATTTTTCCCAGGATATATCCCTTTTCCAGGCACTCTGGAGCTCAGGAAGCAGAGCTAGGAGAGGAAATTCCATGTTTCTTTCCCAGCTCTTGGTTTCATTTTCCTCACCACCTTTTCCTGTTGCTGTCCCATGGAAAAACCTCTCCCTCCTTCCTCATTCCAGACTTAACTCCCTACAAACCAGTCCCAAAAAAACCTGGAGTTGCTCCGTATTGGAAAAACCCTTGGGAGCGTGGGAAGTGCAGTCAGGAGAGGAAACAATGGGAAAATCCCATCATTCCCACAGCCCATTTCCCACTTTGCCTTGTCCGTTCCTGTCGGGATTTTCCAGGGAATGGGGTAGCTGGAGCTGCTCCAGCAGCAGGTTTGTGTTTTCCCAGGAATTTCGGAGTTTGCCAGCTCTCCTGCTGAGGTCAGTGATTACATCTCGCCCCTGCTGAGCTTCGCTGCCGCGCATGTCCCACGCTCCAAGCACAAGGAGACTCCTCTCTACATCCTGTGCACGGCAGGAATGCGCATCCTGCCTGAAAGGTAATTCCCACATTTTTTTATTTTAGTTTTTTGGGAATTCCCACCACCAGCCTGGCTGGGTTTGAAGCCCTTTTCCATGGAATTTTGCAGCCAGCAGAAAGCCATCCTGGAGGATCTGCTCACGGACATCCCCACACGCTTTGATTTCCTCTTCTCCGACTCCCATGCTGAGGTGATATCTGGGAAGCAGGAAGGTAGGTGGGCCTTGGAAAAATACCTGGAAAATATTTAGGAATTCCCAGGGATGATTTTTGGGGTGTTTTGGTTGTTTTTGAAAATCCTGCTTTGCTTGAGAGCCTTTGTTCCTCAGCAGATCTGAGTGTGGGGATGAGCTCCTGATGGGACAAATCTTTGCTGATTATACCTGAAAATTTCATGGAATTGGATCTGGAAAAATATTTAGGAATTCCAAGGGATGATTTGGGGAATTTTTGTTGCTTTTTCAAGTGCTGATTGGCCAAATCCTTGCCGATTATCCCTGAAAATTTCATGGACTCAAATCCATTTCCTCTGGGGAATGGATAAATCACAACATTCCCAATGGAATTTGCAGGATGACTTTGAAGGCTGAGATCTCTTGGGGCCATCACAAGAGCCTGAAATCCCCTTTCAAATCCATTCCCTCCATTCCTTCCCTGAATTTTACACATCAAAGAGTCTCCAATTCATCCAGGCAGGAATTTTATCCTGGCATTGACCTGGGAGAGGAGAGAATCCCCTGGAATTCCGCATTTCTCGGAAGTTAACCATTTCCCAGGAATGTTTCACTTCTATCATTTTATAAAATAAAAAGCTGCAAGAACAGAGCGAAAAGACAAGAAAAGAAATTCAGACATTTCCATTTGCCCTCAAGTTCATGATCCAGCTCTTCCTGACATTCCTGAAATTCCACATCCAGCTTTTTTCCACCTGCAGGAGTCTATGCATGGATTGGGATCAACTTTGTCCTTGGAAGATTCGAGCACACGGATGATGGTGAGGAGCTGAAGTGTGGTGATTTTCCAGCCAGATGTTGGGATGCAATTCCAGCCCTGGGAATTGCCTTTCCAGATGTTGGGATGCGTTTCCAGACAGATGTTGGCAGCTGCTGCAGGGGCTGGGGTGGCTCCGCTCCCCCCTGAAGCTTTAACAGCCACAAGCAGCATCCTCTGGCTGCATCCCAGGATTTTTCCCTGTATCCCAGAGTTTTTTACCCTGATTCCCAGTGATTTTTCCCCATATCCCTGTGATTTTTCCCTGTATTCTAGTGATTTTTCCCTGTACTCAAGAGATTTTTTTCCCTGTATCCCGGTGATTTTTCCCTGTTTTCCCTGCTTTGCCCTGTTCCCCAGAGGACAAGGGCATGGTGGAGGTACAGATCCCAGGAATTCAGCACCAAGATCCCATTTTCCCTCCCTGCCTGTATCCCAGTGATTTTCCCAGTGATTTTTCCCTATTTCCCACTGTTTTTTCCCTGTATCCCAGTGATTTTTCCCATGTTTTTCCCAGAAGACAAGGCGATGGTGGAGGTACAGATCCCAGGAAGCGAGGGCAGGGATTTTTCCCTATTTCCCAGTGATTTTTCCCTATATCCCAGTGATTTTTCCCTATTTCCCAGTGATTTTTCCCCATATCCCAGTGATTTTTCCCTATTTCCCAGTGATTTTTCCCTATATCCCAGTGATTTTTCCCTATTTCCCAGTGATTTTTCCCTATTTCCCAGCGATTTTTCCCTGTATCCCACTGATTTTCCTGGTTCCAGAGGCCGAGGCGGTGGTGGAGGTGCAGATCCCGGGAAGCGAGCACCGCGATCCCATTTTCCGGAAGAGAACCGTGGGAATCCTGGACATGGGCGGGGTCTCCACGCAGATCGCCTACGAGGTGCCCCCGAGTGTAAGCCCCATCCCGGGATTCCTTTTCCCTTGGGAATCATTTTCACACCTTTTCCTTTCTTTCCCATCATTTGGAATCCTCCATCCCATCCTATTCCCAGTTTTTCCCTATTTCCCATTGATTTTGCCCTATTTCTCACTGATTTTCCCCTATTTCCTACTGGTTTTCCCGTATTTCCCCCTGATTTTCCCATATTTCCCACTGTTTTTTCCCTATTTCCCACTAATTTTTCCAAATAATGTGGGAAATGGTTATTCCAGAGCAAAACTCCTCGATTTTACTCTCCCAGGGAAATAATCTTGGATTTTAAAAATTATGTGGGAGTTGACTATCCCTGAGGAAAACTCTTTTCTTTTGCCCTTTTTATGAAGGGAGCTTGGAAGGTTTTTTCCGCCAAAAAATATTGGAGATGATCATTCCCAAGGAAAACTCTTCAGTTTTGCTCTCCCTATAAAATAATCCTGGTTTTTTTTCCCAAAAAATATGGGAGAGATGATCATTCCCAAAGAAAACTCCTCATCCTCTCCCTCTGAAATAATCTTGGATTCTGAAACAATCTTGGATTTCCCAAATAAAGTGGAAAATGATCATCCTTGAGGAAAACTCCTCAAAGACAAAGAGTGGGAAAGCTTTGGAGGCAGCGTGCCGCTCTCATTCCTGGGAATATCCCAAACCACAGATGTGGCTCCCTAGGACTGGTGGATCCACAACCTTTTCAAGATCTTTCCCAACCCAAACAATCCCACGACCCCGTGGAGATTCCCTCACTCCAGCCCCTCCGGAAGTAGGAGAGGGAAGTGTTAAATGAGCAAGGGGCGAATCGAAAGGCATCTGAAACATCCCAAAAAATCCTTGGGATCATCCTGACAGTTCCTGGTTTTGCTGCAGGAGGAGGTGGCCAAGGGTTTGCTGGCGGAATTTAATTTGGGATGCGACGCCCACCAGACGGAGCACGTGTACCGCGTCTACGTGGCCACATTCCTGGGATTTGGGGGGAATGCGGCCCGCAGGAGATACGAGGAGAGCCTCTTCTCCAGCAGCCTCTTGGGGAACAGGTATTCCCTGGAATTCCTCTGGAATTCCAGCCTGCTTCATCCCCTGGGAGAGGTTGGGGCCAGATTGGAGCACCTGGGATAATGAGAGGTGGCCTTGCAATGATGGGAATGATCCTGGGTGTTGTGTGGAGAGATCGTGGCACTTCCAGAAGGGAAAATCTGGGAAGTGGAGAGGGATTTGTCCTCAGGAATTGGAACAACAGGACAAGGATAATGCGTTCAGCTGGAAAAGGGGAAATTTAAGTTGGATTTATGGAAGGAATTCCCAATATGAGGGTGGGATGGAATTCCCAGAGCAGCTGTGGCTGCCTCTGGATCCCTGGGAGTTTCCAAGGCCAGGGTGGAGCAGCCTGGGACAGTGGGAAAAGATGGGAATGATCCTGGATGTTGTGTGGAGAGGAAAGGGAAGGTGCGGGAAGGGAAGGTGCGGGAAGGGAAGGTGCGGGAAGGGAAGGTGCGGGAAGGGAAGGGAAGGGAAGGGAAGGGAAGGGAAGGTGCGGGAAGGGAAGGGAAGGTGCGGGAAGGGAAGGGAAGGTGAGGGAAGGGAAGGGAAGGGAAGGGAAGGGAAGGGAAGGGAAGGGAAGGGAAGGGAAGGGAAGGGAAGGGAAGGGAAGGGAAGGGAAGGGAAGGGAAGGGAAGGGAAGGGAAGGGAAGGGAAGGGAAGGGAAGGTGCGGGAAGGGAAGGTGCGGGAAGGTGCGGGAAGGGAAGGTGCGGGAAGGGAAGGGAAGGGAAGGTGCGGGAAGGGAAGGGAAGGGAAGGTGCGGGAAGGTGCGGGAAGGGAAGGTGCGGGAAGGGAAGGGAAGGGAAGGGAAGGGAAGGGAAGGGAAGGGAAGGGAAGGGAAGGGAAGGGAAGGGAAGGGAAGGGAAGGGAAGGGAAGGGAAGGGAAGGGAAGGGAAGGGAAGGGAAGGTGCGGGAAGGTGCGGGAAGGTGCGGGAAGGTGCGGGAAGGGAAGGGAAGGGAAGGGAAGGGAAGGGAAGGGAAGGGAAGGGAAGGGAAGGGAAGGGAAGGGAAGGGAAGGGAAGGGAAGGTAAGGGAAGGGAAGGGAAGGGAAGGTGCGGGAAGGGAAGGGAAGGGAAGGGAAGGGAAGGGAAGGGAAGGGAAGGGAAGGGAAGGGAAGGGAAGGGAAGGGAAGGGAAGGGAAGGGAAGGGAAGGGAAGGGAAGGGAAGGGAAGGGAAGGGAAGGGAAGGGAAGGGAAGGGAAGGGAAGGGAAGGGAAGGTGCGGGAAGGGAAGGGAAGGTGCGGGAAGGGAAGGGAAGGGAAGGGAAGGTGCGGGAAGGGAAGGGAAGGGAAGGGAAGGGAAGGGAAGGGAAGGGAAGGGAAGGGAAGGGAAGGGAAGGGAAGGGAAGGGAAGGGAAGGGAAGGGAAGGGAAGGGAAGGGAAGGGAAGGGAAGGGAAGGGAAGGGAAGGGAAGGGAAGGGAAGGGAAGGGAAGGGAAGGGAAGGGAAGGGAAGGGAAGGGAAGGGAAGGGAAGGGAAGGGAAGGGGTTCCCAGGCTCTTCCTGTTCCGCAGCCCGCAGTTCCCGCTGCCGGATCCGTGCCTGCCGCGGGATGCACTGGATGAGCTGCGGCTGCACGGGCGGACGCTGCACCTGCGCGGCTCCGGGGACTTTGGGCGCTGCCGGGAGCTGCTGCAGCCACTGCTGAACCGCAGCCGGGACAGCCGGGGCTCCCTGAACGGCGTCTTCCAGCCTCCTGTGCACTTCCAGAGCAGCGAGTTCTACGGATTCTCCGAGTTCTACTACTGCACCGAGGACGTGCTGAGGATGGGCGGTGACTACAGCGCCGCCAAGTTCGCCAGGGCTGCCCAGGTGGGGAATGCTCCAGGCCTGGAATCTCCAGAAGGATTCTGTTCCCAAAGTCCTGCAGCAGAACTTTCCCTTAAAATATCCCAAATTCCTAAATTCACTAAAGCTGCAAAGGGAAAAAACTGGGATCAATTCCCTCATTAAAACATCTCTGCAGAAGGATTTTGTTCCCAAAGTCCTCCAGCAAAACTTTTCCTTAAGAGACCCCAAATATCTTAAAATATCCCAAATTCCTAAATTCACTAAAGCTGCAAAAGTGAAAATCAGGGATAAACTCCTGATTTAAAATACCTTTCCACAAGGAGTTTCTTCCCATAGTCTTGCAGGAAAGCTTTTCCTTAAGAAATCCCAAATTTCCTGCCCTGAACTCTCCCAGGGCTTTTCTGTTCCTCAGACCTGGGATTTGCCTGACTGGATATTCCCAGAGAATTTCACGTTAATTCCACCTCAAATTCCAAGCATGACTCAAAATATTCCCACAAAATTTGGGATCTGCCTGACTGGATATTCACAAAGAGTTTAACATTAATTCCATCCCTAATTCCAAACGTGTCTCAAAATATTCCCACAAAATTTGGGATCTGCCTGATAGGATATTCCCAGAGATTTTTCCATTAATTCCACTCCAAATTCCAAACATGGCTTAAACCATTACCAGGAAATCCGGGCTCTCCCTCACTGGCAGCACAAGCTGCTGTTACTTTTTGGCTTTTGCTGTTCCAGAGCATTTTCTCAGGTGGGATTTTCCTTCTCTGGGCTCAGGGAATGCCAGAACCATTCCAGTTTTCCCGGTTTTTTGCTCTCCTGCAGGATTACTGTGCCACCAGCTGGTCGGTGCTGCGGGAGCGCTTCCAGCGTGGGCTCTACGCGCCACACGCAGATCTGCACCGCCTGAAGTGAGTGCCCAGCCTGGGATCCACCTGGGAATAGTCTGAGAACACCCTGGGATCTGCTTGGGATCTACCTGGGAACAGCCCGGGATCCACCTGGGAACAGCCTGGGAACTGCCCAGGATCCACCCAGGAACAGTCTGGGAACACCCCAGAACAGCCTGGGATCTGCTCAGGATCCACCTGGGAACAGCCCGGGATCCACTCAGGAACCTCTTCCGGCCCAGCTGCTGGGCCTGGCCCTTCTGTGGAGTCCTTGAAAGTGGCGAAAAAAGCTTGGGAAAAGCCTGGGAATTGGGGAAAAATGCCTTGGAAAAGCTGAGAATTCTGTGTTTAATTGTGCCCCGCGGTTGCTGGAATGCTGAGCTGAGCTTATCCCGTTCTCCGTGGCTGATCCTGCTGTTCCTCATCCCACTGTCCCTGATCCAACTGTCCCTGACTGATCCCAGTATTCCTGACTGATCCTAGTGTTCCTGATCCCATTTCCCAGCTTGATCCCATTTCCCAGCCTGATCCCACTCTTCTCTGCAGGTTCCAGTGCTTTAAGTCCGCCTGGATGTTTGAGGTTTTCCACCGGGGCTTTTCCTTCCCGGAGAGCTACGGGCGGCTGCGCACGGCGCTGCAGGTCTACGACAAGGAGGTGCAGTGGACGCTGGGGGCCATCCTGTACCGCACCCGCTTCCTGCCCCTCAGGTACCCCCAGATCCGGGAACAGCCTCGGGAATGGGAATTTCAGCATGGGGAGAGGCGCTGATCCCTCAAATCCTGGGTTTTGGAGCCTCTTTTCCCAAAACGGGCTCTGATTCCTGCCCTGAGCCAAGCTGGAAGTGGAATTTTGTCTCCAAGTGTGGCTGTTGTCCCTCTGCTCTTTCCCAGGGCTCTCAAAAATTTGGGAACAGCCTTCGGGAGGGGAATTTTGGGATGGGAAGAGGTGGTGTTCCTTCAACTTGTGGTTTTTGGAGCCTGTTTTCCCAAAATGGGCTCTGATTCCTGCCCTGAGCCAAGCTGGAAGCAGAATTTTGCCTCTAAGAAGTGGCCATTGTCCCTTTGCTCTTTTCCAGGGACATCCTCTCAAAAATCTGGGAAAATCCATTGAGAGAGAATTTTGGGGATGGGAACTTTCGCTTTTTAGAGCCTCAAATTATGCTTTTTAGAGCCTGCTCCACCAGCTGAGCTCTGATTCCCAAGCTGAAAGCAGAATTTCGCCTCCAAAGCGCTCTCGTTGTCCCTCTGCTCTTTCCCAGGGACATTCAGCAGGAAAATTTCCGTGGGATTCACTCACGCTGGAGGAGCTTTTCCTTCGTGTACAACCACTACTTATTCCTGGCCTGCTTCCTGGTGGTGCTGCTCTCCATCCTGCTCTACCTGCTCCGGCTGCGCCGCATCCATCGCCGCCGGCTCCACAGCGGCGCCTCCCCAGCCCTCTGGATCCAGGAGGGGCTCCCCACCCCGAAAATCCCGGGATAACATTCCGGGATGGACGATTCATCCACACACACACGCAAAAAAAAGCCATTTTTGCCTCAGGGTTCCTCCTTTTTTTGCCCCTTGGAGAAGTGGAGCTGGGAATTCCAGGCAGGCTTGGGAATTCCAGGGAAATGGGGTGGTGAGGGAAAAATGCCAAAAATGACTTTGTTGGGAATGTTGCACTTTGGGGCGTGCGGGAGAGTTCCCACCTTCGGGAGAGGCTGAAATCCTGGGATGAATTTGGATTTCCTGCCGGATTCCAGCGTTGCCATCCCTGCTCTCACTTTGGAGTCTCAAGGAACGGGAAGTTCCAAAAACAAGGAAAAAAAAAAACCCTTTTAGGACATTTTCTGTGATTTTTCCCTTCTGGAATCACTCTTGGGATGGAGAAGGAAAATCCCTCGCATCCAATGCTGTGCTTCCATAAAAAAACTTCATCCCTTCCGCGCCCTCCTTTTTCCTTGGAAGCTTCACCCTCCCAGTGGCACCGGTCGCTGCTTTCAATCCCTAATTTCTGTTCCATAATCATGAAGAGACCTCCCAGAAACTCTGGGAATGTGAAGAGATCTGGAAAAGTGGAGCAGAATGTGCACAGGGTCTTGCCGAGTCCTCTGGTAATTTATATTTTATTTAAAACCTTTGATTTTACTTGAAAGTCAATTTGTCCATGATAAAAAGTGGGATTTCTATGAACCTTTGGGCCTCGGGTCTTTTATTGGGTAATTCTCCAGCTGGAAAAACTTCCAAAAAGTGGGAAAATGCTGGAAAATGGGATGGTTTTATTATAGGAGAACTGGATAGATTTTTTTTTATCATCTTTCACCAAAAATCCAGATGGTTTCAGTTGGGTTATTGTCTGTTTTGGATGGGTTTTGACCTTTGGACAGGGAATTTAGGCTGGAGCTGCTGAATTCCACCCAAATTTGGGAGCTGAACTTCTGTTCCTCCCACCCGGCACTTGCTGGAGTCAGAATTCCCTGGATTTGGAGCGGAATTTTGGAGTAGAATCTTGCACTGGATCTTTGGAGCTCCCAAACACTTTCCTTTGGCAAAGGATGTTCCCCGAGCGATAAATCGGAGTTTGTGGGAGTTTCAGTGCAAATCTGGGAGTGCCAGATCCCACAGATCCCACAAATCCGAGATCCCAGAACCCAGGGATCCCAAATCCCAGGGATCCCACATCTCACAGATCCCAAATCCCAGGGATCCCTGAGATCCTAGAACCCATGGATACCAGAGATCCCATACCCCAGCAATTCCAAATCCCAGGGATCCTACATCTCACAGATCCCAAATCCCAGGGATCCCAGAACCCAGAAATCCCACATCCCACTGATCCCATCCCAGGATTCCCAGAGATTCCCCCATTCCCAGATCCCAAGGATTTGCAGGAGGGGCTCAGCCGGAGCAGGCAGAACTCGGTGCCGTCTCCAGAGGGGGAAAATCAACCCCAAATTATTCCCACAGATCTCTCTGGGGCTCC
Organism: Cyanistes caeruleus; assembly: GCF_971803275.1. NCBI lineage: Eukaryota > Metazoa > Chordata > Aves > Passeriformes > Paridae > Cyanistes > Cyanistes caeruleus. The sequence continues at coordinate 2,112,157 of NC_141729.1, read as the reverse complement.
AAAGGAATTTTCCATCCCACCCCTGGGAGTGGTTCCTTTGGGATCCTCAGCCTGGAATTCCCAAGCCACGATGGGATTTGGTGTTTCCAAAGTTCATTTTCTTCCTACTCCTTTCTCCAGGCTCGGGACAGGGGAGCGGGGCAGGGAATGACCCCAAAATTTCCCGGCCCTTTAAACCCATCCCAATCCCTTTCCTTGCGGTTTTCCATGTGGAAAATGCCCCGATGCCTGGGAAGGCCGGGAATGATGGAGAGGAAGGGCGGCTCCCCCGGGACCCCCGGCGGGATCCGCAGCTGCGGGGAGGGAGCGCCCCGGGAGCGGGGACACCTCGTCCCGCCGGGCCATTGTCCCTCGGCAGGGCCATTGTTATCCCCAAAAGGCTCCCGTTCCCGAGTGCCGTTGTTATTCCCCAAATTCCATTGTTGTTCCCAAGGTCCCATTGTTCGGGCCATTGTTGGTATCAAATAATGCGTGAAGCTCCCGAGAGCCTCGGGGAGCCGGCGGCACTCCCTGTGTCCCTGTCCCTGTGTCCCTGTCCCTCTGTCCCCGTCCCTCTGTCCCTGTCCCTCTGTCCCTGTCCCTGTGTCCCTGTCCCTGTGTCCCCGTCCCTCTGTCCCTGTCCCTCTGTCCCCGTCCCTGTGTCCCTGTCCCTGTGTCCCTGTCCCTCTGTCCCCGTCCCTCTGTCCCCGTCCCTCTGTCCCTGTCCCTGTGTCCCTGTCCCTGTGTCCCCGTCCCTCTGTCCCTGTCCCTCTGTCCCCGTCCCTCTGTCCCCGTCCCTCTGTCCCCGTCCCTGTGTCCCCGTCCCTCTGTCCCCGTCTCCGTGTCCTCTCCCTTCCTGTGTCTCTGTCCCTTCTCTCTGTTCCTGTGTCCCTTTCCCTATCCCTGTCCCCGTGTCCCTGTCCCCGTGTCCCTGTCCCCGTGTCCCTGTCCCTGTGTCCCTGTCCCTCTGTCCCTGTCCCCGTGTCCCAATCCATCCCTGGATCCCTCCAGAGCTCCTATTTAGGAAGGGCCTTTTCCCATCTAATGGGAAGAGACGGAGTCCTCCGGGGCCTGGGATCCCGCAGGGGAAGGTGGAATGCCAGCCTCATTCACAGATTTCCCTGGGATGCGCTGTCGCTGCCTCCAGCCACGTCTTTTCTCCTTTTGCTTCCTAGAAATTTGCTCTTCGTGGTTTTTTGAGGAGAAACTTCATTTTCCCTGCTCCATCCTCATCCCTGGGGCGCTGCACAGCGGGAATCTGTCAGGAACACGGGAATGGGCGCAGGGTGGATCCTTTGTGCTTCCAGCATTTTGTCGGGAGCTTCCTGGGAGGAATTCGCCTCCCAGCACCAGGAATCCAATGGATTCCTTTGCTCCCTGCTCATCCCTGAGGGATCCCAGACATGGAATGAGAAGCACTCGTTCAGTGCCTCGTGCTGGGATTTTCCTTCTTCCAGGAAATCCTGTAGCTCCCATTCTATGGGAGATCCCAGTGCTGATTGGCCTCTCCCCAGCCTTTTCCTGGAAGGCCAAGTGGGGAAATGAAGTTTTCCTTTCTCTGGGAACACCGGGAGCCAGTGCCAGGCCCCTGCACCTGCCAGGAAATGCTCCTGCTGCCAGGATTTCCCTGGCATTTGGGTTCTTCCCACCTTGGCTATGAAGTTTCCCAGAGGTTTGGAAAACGGGGAGCTGCCCTATCCTTGGATAAGTCCCAGGCCAGGCTGGAATAACCTGGGATAGTGTGAGGATCCCTGCCCATGGCAGGGGTGGGACAAGATGATTTTCTGTCCCTTCCCACCCAAACCATTCCAGGATTCCAAGCTGGAGAAATTCCCACAGGGATTAGACACAGAAATAGCTTTTTAGGGGGGGAATACGGATTCATTTCTCCAGAATTTTGAGATTTCCCAGCCCCTGGGATCTGGCTCTTCGATCTCCCATTGCAGGAACTTCCCACTAGATCCCTCAGCTGTGAGAACGGCCATGTGGCCCAAAAATACCTACAGGTTTTTGGGTATCTCCTGGATCATCTCTGCAGGGAAAAGCTTTTTGGGAGCTGCTCCCAGAATTGGAGAGGTCGAGTCGCCCCATGGAACAGTGGGATTGGGAGGCAATGAGCCTTTCCCAAAGAACAGCAAATTGGGGGAATTACAGCACCCAACGGCCCAAGGCTCATTTTTGGGAGCAGGGAGCGTGACTGGGACTCCTGGGTCAGAGCCCAGGTGTGTCCTTAGGGCAGGGAAAAATCCTGGGAGAAGGGATGGGACTGGGAATGGGAGCTGGGAGTGAGGCCAGGGAAGGGATTCAGCTGGATCTGGGATTTGTGCAGGGATTTGAGGTGAAAAGTCCATGTGCAAAATCACTGGATGCTGAAAATTGGGATCTGCTCTTCCAGCCCTGGCTCAGGGGCACGGGAAGCGCCTTTCCTGTTTCCCAGATCCATGCGGAGCAGTGTTGTTTCCCAGTGTGGAATTCCCTGTGTGATTCCGAGCTCTTCTCAAGCCCCTTTTCCCGAGTGCTTTTCCCTTGGTTTTCCCCAGCTCTGGGATGAAGGGGGCAGCAAATTCCCTGAGTCCAGCGCGGAGCCTCGGCGAGCTTTGCCGGATCCCTGCGGAGATGTTTCATCCCAAGCTCTTCCTTCCATCAGCTGGAATTTTTCATGGATGCGCTGCCGTGTCCTCGCCCAACCCAGGCGCTGACACATTCCCTCCTCAGGCCCAGCTCCCTCATTCCAGCCAGGAAACGCTCCCTGGCTCCTCCCGGGACTCCTCTTCCCCTGATGTCCTGGGCTCCGCTGAGGCTTGGGATCCAATTCCCAGGGTTTGTCTTCTTCCCTGAGAATTCCTGGTGCAGGGAACGGAGCTGAGAGCTCATCCCATCACACCCCCTTCCCACATCCCAGGCTGCTCCCAATCCCAGAGATCCCACATCCCACAGATCCCTTATTCCAGAAATCCCATATCCCAGAGATCCCACATCCCACAGATCCCTTATTCCAGAAATCCCATATCCCAGAGATCCCACCTCCCACAGATCCCTTATCCCGCAGATCCCACATCCCAGGGATCCCATATCCCAGAGATCCCATATCCCAAGAACCCTACGGATCCCTTATCCCGCAGATCTCAGATCCCAGGGATCCCTTCTCTGTGGAAGTGACTTGGGCACTTCCAGGGATACGGGGGCAGCCATAGCTCTGGGAATTCCATTCCAGCCCCCCTCCACCCTCCCAGCCAGGAATTCCTTCCTAAAATCCCATTTCTTTCCTTTAATGCCGATGTACAATCCAGCTCAACTTCCCTTCCCAATAAAAGAACATTGGAATTGCTTCCGGAGCTGCTGGAATCCGAGCAGACTCAGCTTTTCCAGTGGCTGGGAAGATGGAGTCGGTTTCTGAAGCAGGAATTACCTGGAGAAATACTGTCTGGGAAGGAATGGAAAAGCTGGGAAAAGGGAGGACTCCTGCTGGGGATGTTCATGTGGGGGGTGGCACTGCCCCAATGGAAACTCGGCCAGAGCCGGGAATGAAACCTGGAATTTTTAATGCCAGTGGATTGAATGAAGCTGGAATTGCTGTGCAGGAGGATCCCAGAGTAGAGCCCTGTGCTAGGGAAGCACCAGCTGGAAAACACTCTGAAACTGGAATGCACTGGATAAATGGAAATATTCCTTCCAAAGGTACCTTTGGGAATATTGTTTGGAAAATCCCAAACAGAGACTGAAACAGCCAGGGGAGAGAAACACCAGGGAATAATTTGGAATCTGGGAAATGCTGACGCTGCTGCCCAAAACTGGCTCAGGAGACGGAATTCCAGGGATTTCCAGGGATTCAGATCCCACTCAGTTTCCTGTTACTTTCACACTGGAAGCAAAGGGAATAAAGAGAATTTTTAGGATGAAACCAAAGCCTGAATGAATGGGGTGACTTTAAAACCTCCCCGGCTGAGAAGATGCCAGAGGTTCGGAATGATACGAGATCGAACTCTGATCTTTGGGAACTGCTCCCACCTGGGAATTCTCCAGGATTTGTTATTTTTCCGTGAGGAACTGATTTTAATCTTTGCGACTCGTGGGGAGTAACTGCAGGACAAGCTGGGATAATAATAATAATAGTAAATAGTAATAAATAATAATATATATAATATTTATGTAATATATATAAGATATAATATATATAATATTATATATAATATATATAATATTATATATAATATTAAGTCATATATAATTAATATTATATATAGTATAATAGATAATAGATAACAGATAATAGATAATAGATAATGGATAATGGATGATAGTAAATGAATAAAAATAATATATAATGAATAATAAATAATACATTTAATAATAATTACAATTATAATGATTATGAATAATGAATAAGATGATGATGATGATGATAATAATAATAATAACAATAATAATAACAATAACAATAATAACAATAATAACAATAACAATAATAATAACAATAACAACAATAATAACAATAACAATAACGATAATAATAATAATAATAATAATAATAATAATAATAATAATAATAATATAATAATAATAATTCCCTGCTTTGCTTTGAGCTGCTGTATTAGCGAGTTTAAGGAATATCCAGCAGCTGGAAAAGCGGGATGCCGAAAGTGGGGGAATTCCAGCGCTGGGAATTCCAGGAGGCTGCTCCACAAAGCCCTGGAATTGCAGGGACTAAATCACCTCGGAACCCTTAAACACTAAAACTTCACCCCGGGGGCCGGGATAACTCCCAGCCTTTATTCTCTGGGAATAAAAATTCACACTCCAGATCCCTTTTTTTTGGGGGGGGGAAGCGTTTTCTGCCCCCTCCCGGGAGGAGGGAGCGCTGATCTCACGGGGGGCGGCTCCTGGGAGGGGTTTGCCAAGTAAATCCAGTGAAATTGGGCAGGAAGCAGCGGCTCCTCCGGCAGCCGCACATTTCCCTGCCCGCGGGAGGATTTTTCCAGCGGAGGGAAGAGCTGGAAGCAGCGAACCGGGGCTGAGCTTCCCCCCAATCCAGGTAAATTCGGGGCTGCCGGACTCGGGCTGTGGTCGCGACAAAAAAAAAAAAAAGTGAATTATTGCTTGAGGAATTCCAACATTTCTGAGCCTTTCTTTCTTCGGGGCTCAAAGTTTCATTTCCCTTCTTCCTTTTTCTCCCTCTCCCACCGAGATAAAAGATTGGAGGGAAAAGCTTTTCTGTTTCTCCCAGTTCCCGTTCCCCGAGCTGGGTCTGGCCGGGCTGAGACACCGAAGATTTTCAGAGTCGTTTTTTTAAAGAAGTCCTGGCCGAGCTGGAGATTTTTATCCCTTTTTTTTTTTTGCTCCCAGCCGCTCCCGGCTGGAATAAAAACCGAGTTGCAAACTGGCCGCGAGTGCCTGAGCTTAGATCTTGGTAAAATATCCCGAATTTCCAGCAGAAAACCTGGATTGGTGCCACCAGCCCCGGGAAAATCGAGGGGGCTCCCGGAGTTCTCCTCTCTGGATAATTCCCGTTTTTCCAGAGGGAAAAACTCCGGGGCAGATGTTTGGCAGAAGGTGCAAAATGTGTCCTTAATTAAGGATTTATTTTTCTGCTGTCACTGCTGGGGATCTCCGAATCTACCAGCAACTCCTTCGGAGCTGATTTATCCCGGTAATTTTTAGGATTTTAGGATTTAGGATAATCCACTTGGAAAGCTGCCCCGGAGAAACGCGGGATGCTCAACCCGACCCGAGCTCACCAAGAGTTGTAATTAATATTTCCTTCCCGATGAGTTTTTGGTGTTAATTAAGCAGCTGTGGCCGCGTTCAGAAAGAAGATCTGAGCCCAGATAATTTAGAATATTAGAGAGGAAGATCCAAGTTTGGGTATCAGGGAGCGCAGCAGGAAAATAATTCATCATCCCCACAATCAGCTCCTAAAGGTGATTCCAGCTTTTCCTGGATACAGCCTGAAAATCATGGATTTAGGGCTCCTCCTTCCCAGTTTTCCTCTGCACTGAGCCACCCACGGTGGTGGAATTTCCTCGGCTGGGGAGCAGGGAGGAGTTAAAATAATACTAAATGAAATAAAAACGCGAATTGCTGGAATATCAGAGTTCTCAGGGAGACCCCTTGGAGACAGGGCTGGGAGCTTCAGGAGGGAATTTCGATAATCCTGGTCCCAAAGGAAGGAGGATGTTTGGAAACATCCCCGAAAATGGGTTTTTAAGGGAAATTTAATCCTTCAGGTGGTGCTGAGGCTCAGAATTCCAGTCAAAGCCAGCAGGAGCTTCGTGGGTGCAGAAATGAGAATTTTTGGGGAAGAAACTTCAGGGAAGTTTGAGCAGCTTGGAAAAGCCCTCAGGATTGCAGGGTTTTGTAGCCCAGGACAATGTTCCTGCCTTTGGCGGCTGATTTAATGGAAAATCCATGAGTTTTGCTGGAAATTCTCTCCTTTTCCAGGCTGAGACCCCAAAACGCTTTCCCAGTAATGAGCTCTGGGTTTTTTATCCGTAATTTGACTCCAGATTTCATTGTCTTTACTGTCCCTGTGCTCCATTCTGCTTTCTTTTCTGCTCTTTAATTTAGATTAATTTTTTCCCTTTTATTCTTCCTGTTCCTGGGCTCTTCCAGAGCATTCCTGGGGTGGCTCCAAACCCGAGCACCCAGTTCTGGGCACTGGGACGACCCCCAGCTCACACAGGGGATTTTCAGAACCCTTTTTTTGGCCCTTTTTTGTCCCACATTTCCCATGCTCCATCCAAAGATATGCAAAAAAAGAAGGAAAAGTTCCACTCACAATCCACGGCAACGCCGCTGGAAGTTTGTTATTCCAAGAGGGATTTCCCAGGAATAACAGCAGGCTGGTTTGGAGCCCTGCTGTCCCGCTGGAGGATTAGGGAGCATTAATTAAAACAGCATCACTCAGAGGGTGAGGAATGATCCCCTCCTCCCGGGAGGATTTCAGATCCACCTGGAAATCCTCTCTGAACCTGAATTATCTCCGAATTTGAAATCTTCAAGGATTTCAGATCCTTGAAATATGGGATGTTCCAGCCCAGGCTGAGCTCTGCTCACACAGAATCCTCCTCTGGGGTCAGTTCTCCCCTTCAGGTGGATTTTTGGTGTTGAATTTAAGGAGATGTTGCTGTGTGGAGATAAAAAAAAAATTAAAGAGAGCTTAGGGCATTACAGAGATCCTGGTTTAGAAATCCAGGAATGCAACAGGAATATTTTTTCCTGTATCAGGAGAAATTTATCACAATTATAAGGATATATTTAAAAGGATGTTTACAAGGATATGTTAATAAGGATATATTTCAAAGCATGTATTTATAAGGATATGTTTATAAGGATATATTTTAAATGATACAAGGATATATTTTAAAGGATATAAATATATATCCTTTAAATATTTATTTATTTTATATTAAATAAAATACTATTTTATTTATTGATATTAATAATCAATAAATTATTGATTTATTTATACTGATTTATACTGTTTATAAGGATATATTTATAAGGATATATTGATAATTATAAGGATAAATGCCCTAAGATTTGCAAGGACACGGGAATTTTTCCAGGGAACAACACCCGGCGCCACGGCCAGCACCTTTCCTGAAGGGACTCTGCTGAGCAGCTCCCAAATCCAGGCCAACCTCATCCCAGGGAATGTCAGGATTTTATCCCCTTTAATCATTCTGGAGAGCTCCTCCAGTGGCATCGGTGGAGCGTGGAATTGGGGATGCAGGGATGCCCGGGATGCCCGGGATTCCCAGTTCCAAGTGGCTGAACACCAACGGCTGGGAGCTCCCGGGACAATCGGGATAATTGTCCCCAGCTCCCGAGGGATGTGGAGCACAAAGGGCTTCCAGCCAGCATTCCAGACTTTCCTTTGGATGAGGATGGGAGCAGGGAAGTGCCTGGTTCTGGGGTTTGTCCAGCTCATCCATTCTTTTGGTGATTGGATGGGATTTAAAAGGGGAATTTTGGCTGGGATTTGGCTCCAGAGCGGAGCAGGCTCTGTCACAGCTGGGGAGGTGCTGGAGAAGGAAAAGCTCAGGATTTGGGAGCTTTGGGAGGTCCATGAAAAGGAGGGAGAGGGATTTTAAATGCCAGGGCAAGGGACAATGGTTTGAAACTGCCAGAGGGAAGGGATGGATGGGATATCTGGAAGGAATTCTTGGCAGGGAGAGGCTATGGTGGAATTCCCAGAGGAGCTATGGCTGCTCCTGGATCCCTGGAATTGCCCAAGGCAAGGCTGGAGCAGCCCAGGACAGCGGGAGGTGCCCAGGGTGGGAATAGATGGGATTTAAATCCCAACCCATCCCATGATTCTATACCAATCCCATGGTTTTTCCTGGCCATCCGTGCTTCTGTTCCTTTCAAGACCCAGGATGGGAGCCCTGGAAGGGGCTGAGTCAGCAGCCACCAGGATCATGCCTGGAAATTGCACATTCCAGCAGGGCTGGATCTCAGCTTCCAGCCTGGAACACGGCATGAGGAGCCTCGAGACCTGGAGCAGCTCCTGCCTCCTCCACTGGCTCCGCTCCATGGGTTTAACACCCTTAAATCTTGGATTCCTTCCAGTGGAGAGCCCAAAATGGCATCAGGAATGAGTCTGGAGGTTCTTAGAGGCTGTCAGGGGAGAAATGAGCCCAAAAGAAAGGGAAAATCCATCCCAAACTCCAGGACTGATTCTCAGGGAGTTCAGCATGTGCAGCTCCCTCAGATCTGTGGGAAAATGTGTCCCAGCGTCGCTAGTTTTGCTGGAATATTTTCCATGTTAAGTTGTGTTATTGTGGTTTTCTCTTCCCCCATCATGTGTGGGTGCAGTTGGCTCTGCCAGGTGCTGCCCCTGCCCTTTAAAGGATTTTTTCCAGCTGTGGTTGAGCCATCCTGGCTGCAGCTGAAGGACAGGGAGAGTTTTCCTGGATATCGGAGCCTTGAAATGTCCCAGAGCTGAGGAGGGAGATTTCAGGAAAGAATAATTCCAGGATTTCTGTTGTGCTGAGGAGTGAAGGAGCTGCCGGGTGATTGTTATCGATCCTCTAAACCAGCCCTGGCCTCGAATCCCAGCGGGAAAGAACCTGGATGCTGTGGATCAGAGCCATGGAATGGTTTGGGTGTGATGGGACCTTAAATCCCAACTCCTTCCAGCCCCTTCCACCATCCCAGGGTGCTCCAAGCCCTGGTCTTGGAGACTTCCAGGAACAGGGCAACCACAGCCTGAGCTCTCCAATGCCAGAATTCCCTGTTTACCCTGCTGTCCACTCGGGACAGACAGAAGCTGAGATCCCATTTAAGTGCTGAAGCCTTGGGAGTTTTCCCTGGATTCTGCCGAGTTCCTGAAGTTTCCCCATTGGACCTGGGCCGTTTTCTGTGGGAACCCCAAGTCATGGCTGTGGACAAATCCCTCTGGATTCTGCTTTTCCTGGCTTCACCTGAGGACATTCTCAATGAGCTGGTGCTGTGGGAGTGGGAGGATTTTTGGGGGATTTGTCTCCTGCTGTTTGGGATTGGGGGGAGCACGGGGCACTCTTGCTGGCCCCGTCTTGTATAGAATTCCCCCAGGATTTTTGTATTTTTGGGATTTCTGAGTGGTTTCCCAGTGCCTTCCCCTAGAGGAGCCACTCCTGATCCCACAGCAAAGATGGGACACGCTGCTGCTCCACCTGGGTGCCCTGAGCCATTTTCCCTCGGGAAGGGTTGGGAATGTGTTCCTACGATCTCAAAATTCTTTTTTCCTGGCTGGAATTCCCTCTGTGGTACAGGGAACATTATTCTCTCTCACCAGGATTTCTCCAGCTCTGAGTTTTCCCCTTCCCCTGTGTGGGGCCAGAGGTTGGACTCGGATGATCCTTGTGGGTCACTCCCCACTCAGGATACCCGATGATTCCTAAATCCCGAAATTTCTGGGGAACAAAACCAAACCCGTTTTGGTCTCCGGGGCAGCCTGGCTCGGCAGGGCTTTGCCAAGAGTGAAAGTTCCACCTCCTGGCTCTGCTCTAATCCCAATTAGTGTCTCCCAGGCTAATCTTGGTCCCAATTAAAGCAACCTGGAACTCTGCCGTGACCTTCCCCTCCCTCCCAGCTGCTCCCGAGGTCTCCCAGCGCCGGGATTCTTGGAAAGGCTCTGGCATCTGGCAGCGCTCCGGCTGCTCGGGTCATTAACACCTCCAGGAACCACCCCCAGCCCTCCTCCCGATGCTTTCCCCAAATTGTTGTGTCTTTTGGCTCCAGTCCTTCGTGGCTGCGGAGGTTGGAGCAGGGAAAGGGCTGGAAAGGGAAATTCGCAGCTCGGAGCCTCTCCTGTATCCCGGGGGAGCCCCTCGAGCAGGGCTGACACGGGTCCCTGTTTTTCTTGGCACAGGGGCAGGTTCTGGGCTGCTGGAGCCTTTTCTCCTCTCGGATATCGGGGTTCAGCTGGCACCAAGCTTTCCGCAGGCTCAGGAATAAAACAAAGCTGACCCAGGGAGGGTGGAATTTGTTCCTATTCTGTTGAAGATGCTGAAGCTCTGCCTCTGACAGCTGCAGGCTTTGACTGGGGGGCTGCTCTGCTCTTTATCTGCCTTTTCCTTCCCAAACCTCCCCGGCATGGCTGCAGCACCATCCAGATGCTCCCAGAATCAGAGATACAGATGTTCATCATCAGACCCTGCGGTCTCGGCGCATGGGACAGCCCTGGGAAGGCTTTGGAAACCCAAAGGATCCCCTTGAAACCCTGCTGGGAGTCTGGGGTGAGATCGGCCTCCTCATCTGGAATTTAGGGAGAGGTTCTGCAGCCTCGTTTCGTTCCTGAGGAGTTTTGCTGAGGTTTCAAAAACTCTCTTCCTGCAATAGCAGGGGCGGAGCCGATCAATCCAGATGTGTGGGGATGGAGCCGATCAATCCAGATGTTCAGGGATGGAGCCGATCAATCCAGATCTGTGGGGATGGAGCTGATCAATCCAGATGTGTGGGGATGGAGCTGATCAATCCAGATGTGTGGGGATGGAGCCGATCAATCCAGATGTGTGGGGATGGAGCTGATCAATGCAGATGTGTGGGGATGGAGCCGATCAATCCAGATGTGTGGGGATGGAGCTGATCAATCCAGATCTGTGGGGATGGAGCCGATCAATCCAGATGTGTGGGGATGGAGCCGATCAATCCAGATGTGTGGGGATGGAGCTGATCAATGCAGATCTGTGGGGATGGAGCTGATCAATGCAGATGTTCAGGGATGGAGCTGATCAATGCAGATGTTCAGGGATGGAGCCTGAAGCCAAACATTTCAAACTGAAACCTGAAGCTCAGATTTTCTGCAGGGCTTGAGGCTCTGCTGAGGGGAAACTCCTCCCCTCTGGTGTTTGGACTCACAACTCCCACCTGTCCTTCCCTGCCATGATCCACGGGGATTCCTGGAATTTTTGATCCATCCAGGAGCATCTCTGTACCCCTGTTTATCCCCTGGATCCACAGGGGTTCCTGGAATTTTTGATCCATCCAGGAGCCTCCCCTGCCCCTGTTTCTCCCCCAGCTGAGCCTGTCCCGTGTCCATTCAAACATCATGAGAGGATTCTCCAGGTGCTGCTGGGTTTGGGTCAGGGGTGTGTGACTGGGACCAGTCCAGGTGCTGGAGCTCTGGGATCCCTCTGATCCTGCCCTGCCAGCTGCATTCCCATTGGAAAATCCCCTCTCCTCACTGCTGGAAGGAGCAGCAACTGTGTTTCTGATCTCTCTGAGCTGGGGCAGGACCCGATTTTATTCCTTTCTCTCAGCCTCACCTCCCAACCTACAAAAAAATTGGCCCCTCAAACCCCAAAATTTGTTTCCCAATATTTTTTTCCCCCCCTCACATCCCCACCCCATCCTGATTTAGGATTTCCTGTTTCCCCTCCAGTGCTGGGCTTTCAATCCCTGCGCTTCTGCTTCATTTCTCCCTTCCTCAGGCAAACGCTTTTCATTCCCAGCTCTCATTCCAGCGGGAATCTCCTGAGCCCCATCCCTGTTTAACCCACAGGGAAACTGAGGCACAGCCCTGGAAATGACCGGGAATTCTGATCCATGTCCTCCTCGAGCAGCTTTCAAGGCTGTCCATGGATTTTGTGTCTTTATGTGAAGATGTGATTTTTCTGGGAATTTTTGTTAGGGATAGACCAGATTTAGCTGGAATTCCAGATAATTTGAGTTCCTAGACATCTCCTTTGGAGCCAGATCTTCCCTTACTCCTTCCCCTCTGGTGGCTGCCAGGAAATACTGGAGCTCTGATGGCCTGGGGAGGTTTTTTCCCACTGAGCTCTGGTGTTGTTTCACTTGGAAATTCCAAAATCTTCACCCCCACGTGTCCTGCTTGCCCACTCCGTGTGCCTGGATGCCAGTGGGGAGCAGGAAAAGAGCAGGATTCCACAGGATTCAGTTACTGGATGAAAAATCCTCTCATGAGTCATGAGTTGCCCATTCCTACCTTAAACTGTGCTTGTGGAGTACTTGGATGACAATAAATCCCCATCCAGACTCGCAACCAAAACCTGGAGATGTTTTCAGCTCTTCCAAAGTTCTCCAAGGCTTCTGCCAAGTGTCTGGTGATGTTTTGAGTTTCTACAGACGGAACCAGATGTGAAAGGACCAGAAATAAATCTTTTATCCCATTGGGAACAGAGCCTTTGGGATGAATCCCTCCCTGCTGGCTGTGAAATTTCCTCACCATCCTGGTTTTGTGGTGTTTGTGGTGGGTTTGGATTCTTGATGGGGAGAAAAAACAGTTCAGTTCTGTCCTGGCAGGATTTGGATGAAGTTTTCCTGCTGGATTTGTGGAGAAACAGGAAAATCATTTGCAGCAGGGAGAATTTTACCTGGGAAAAATCTATTTTTGGGGTGAAATGATGTGCCGAGCTGCCCTCAACTTCTAAGCAGAGGAGGTTTCACTTTGTTTCTCCACCCCACAAGAAATAATTGACCCTACCTTGTTTTTCCCAGACGGCCTTGGGGATAACCTCAATCCCCAAGAGACAGAAATTTTATATCGTGACAAACTTTAACCAAAATCTCATTTTCCTCCAGGACAGCCCCGTCCGCGCTCCCCGGCTCCGGCTCTGCAAGCACCGAGGATGGGAAGATCTCGAGGTTTTCCCTGCAAGCCCAGCCTGCTGCTGCTGCTCCTGGCCCAGCTGAGCTGCGCCCAGTATGAGCCCTGGCCGTACCTGCCTGGCTACCCCGAGCCGGCCCCGCCACCGTTCCAGGCGCCCCAGAGAGCCCCAAATGTCCCCAAAATCCAGCTGAGGCTGGCAGGGCAGAAGAGGAAGCACAATGAGGGCAGGGTGGAGGTGTTCTACAATGGCGAGTGGGGCACCGTGTGCGACGACGACTTCTCCATCCACGCCGCCCACGTGGTGTGCCGGGAGCTGGGATACGTGGAGGCCGTGTCCTGGCTGCCCAGCTCCAAGTATGGAAAAGGAGAAGGTGAGGGGGTCTTGGAATAGCAGGAGGGGTTTTCCAGCTCCCAATAATATTTTTTTGGGTTTTGGGTGTCTCTCCTGCTGGGATACGTGGAGGCCGTGTTCTGGCTGCCCAGCTCCAAGTATGGAAAAGGAGAAGGTGAGGGGATCTTGGAGCAGTGTGGGGAATCTCACCAGATTCCAATAATCCCTAATTTTGGTTGAATTGATGGGTTTGTGGTGTTTGGTGCTGTGCTGGGTGGGTTTGGGATCCATGAGGTAAAAAAGGTGTGAAATTATTGGAAAGCATCCAAAGGATGGACATGGGGATGGGGAATGGCCTGGAGCAGCTGAGGACACTTGGAAAGGAGGAGACCGAGGGGAGAATTCTGGGATCTGCTCCTGCCCAGGGACAGCTCCGATCATTCCATGGCAGGAATGGGGTCCAGGCAAAGCCAGAGCTGTGCCAGGGAGGATTTAGGCTGGATTTTAGGGAAAACTTCCACATCACATGACTCCAGAGGGGTCTGAATGTTTCCTATCCTATGGGAATAACAATTGCTGTATTATATGGGAATAACAATTACTGGATTTATGGGAATAACCATTTTGGTGCCCTCAGGCTGCTTCTGGCAGGGAAAAGCTGTTCAGCCTCATCCCAAATTTTGTCTAATGGAATCATGGAATGGGTTGGGTTGGAAAGGAGCTTAAAATCGTCCGATCCCACCCTGGGCACCTGCTGTCCCAGGCTGCTCCAGCCTGGTCTTGGGCATTTCCTGGGATCCAGGGGCAGCCACAGCTCCTCTGGGAATTCCATCCCAGCCTTTCCCCACCGTCCCAAGGAGGAATTCCTTCCCAAAATCTCATCTAAATTTCCCCTCTTTCACCTTCAAACCACTCCTCTTGTCCCGGGGATGTTTTTTCTCCTTGTCCTTTCATGCCCTCTGAACTCACACCTGGTGGAAATGTGGAAAATCCCACCTGAATCCCAAATATCTGCTGGGCAAACCCTTGGAAAGGAGAATGTTTATGTATGGCAGCCGGGAATTCCTGAAATCACCAAGTCTGAGAAGGAAAACTCTGGAATAATCCAGGAATAACAACAAATCCGTGTAAGGACGGATGCCCCAAAGGATTTATGGGATTTGGGATTGACTCTTGTTATACAGAGGGTTTTTCCTGCCCTCCCTGGAGCCTGGTGGATCCCACAGGGATAAAATTCCACTCGGGAGAGTGATCCTGCTGCTCTGGGGTGGTTTTCAGCAATTTTGGAGTGCTCACACCTCTAAATGTCCCATAAAAGAGCAAGTGGGGCCCGAGGGAAATTGAAAACCTGGAATTGGATCCCAAATTTGTGGATTTTGGCTCTGGAGGCAGAGCAGGAGATTTCCAAGTGAGGAAGAGGCTGAGACACCAGAAAACAAACTGGGCTGGCCATGGGAGGGAGAATCCCCCGGGAAATCCCAAATCCAGGCTCTGGAGGGACTCCCTGATTATTAATTTAATATTAATCTAATATTATTATTAATTAATGTCAGTTAATAAGTATTGAATATTAATTATTATTTATTATATTTAATATTGATATTAAATATATATAATATTTACTTAATATTTTAAATCAATATATTTCTTTGGTATTTAATGAATATCTCATCATAAAAATCAATTAAATACAATGATATATAAGTAAATACATTTATTTATTTAATATTTTAAATCAGTTCTTTGATATTTAATGTATATTTCATTCTATCATTCAAACATATCTAAGTAAATATATTTCTTTAATAATTTAATTTGATTTCTTAATTTAATGAATATATGAGTCTATCAATCAATCAAATAGACATAAATATATAATTAAATAAATATTTCTTTAACATTTTAATATAGATTTATTTATTTCATTTTTTATAATTTTCCTATATAATCTATTCTATATTTTAATATACAATATATAATATAATATATATTATAAAATATATAATTTTATATATTTAAATATATATTATTATATAATGTAGTCTATAATTATATATTTGTATTTTTATATATACAATATATACATTATATATAATGTATTATAATATATTATATATATTAAATATATATATTAAATATATATAATTATATATATTATATATAATATATTATATATAATATCATATATGATATAATATATATTAAATTAATATATATTAAATATATATATTAAATATATGATATATATTAAATATATATTAGTTACATTTATATATTTCTAATATTTTTTAAAATATTAAATATGTGCCTGTGCACACACAGCAAGGAATAAACGGGAATTCCAGGCTGGAAAGTGGAGCTGGAATTTTCATTTTCCAAGAGCCCCCAGACAACAGCAGCTTCCAACACTGGTGAGAGGTGCAAAAATCCCATTTTTCAGGTGTTTCAGGAATCTTGGAGCTGCTCCCACCCAGGATTATATGTGGATTTGATAAATCAGGAATGATTTGAGGGTGATGGGAGGGCAGGGCCTAACCAGTGAAACTGGGGGCATGGAATGATTTTAATTGGAATTTTCAGCACTGATCTCTGCAGCAGCACAGGCTGGAGGTGGATTGTTATTCCCAAACAGATAAAGGATGGGAAAAGCCGTGGGCCAGAGCATTTCCCAGTCCATCAATCCTTGAGGTGCCGCTTTATTCACCTTGATTTTCACGCCAAGAGTGAGACCCAGCACTTCCCTGGAATCCCGATTCAGGGAATCTCAGTTGTGTTTTCCTTTTCTTGGAATGTCAGTTGTGTTTTCCTCCTTTTGGAATCTCAGCTGTGTTTTCCTCCTTTTCCAGGGAAAATCTGGCTGGACAACGTGCACTGCACGGGCAAGGAGAGCAGCCTAGCTGCCTGTGGCTCCAACGGTTGGGGTGTGAGCGACTGCAAACACACCGAGGACGTGGGCGTGGTGTGCAGCGAGAAGAGGATCCCCGGCTTCAAGTTTGACAACTCCCTGATTAATCAAATTGAGGTAATTTGGGATAAAAATGATCATCCAGAGGCAGGGATGGCTGGGAGCGATGTAAGTGATGGGTTTATTCCATGTTTATCCGGCAGGTTTCTCCGTGTTATTAATTTATTCTATGTTTATTCCATATTTATTCACATGATCAATTTATGCCGTATTATCCCATATTTATTCACATGATCAATTTATTCCATATTTATCTCTTCTATTTATTCACGTTATCAATTCATCCCATATTTATTCCCATTATCAATTTATCCCATATTATCCTATATTATCCTGTGTATTTATTCCCATTATCAATTTATCCCATATTTATGCCCATTATTAATTTATCCTATATTTATCCCATATTTATTCACATTATCAATTTATTCCATATTTACCTCTTTTATTTATTCCCATTATCAATTAATCCCATATTTATCTCATCATTTGGATTAAAACAAACTCCTGACTGCTCCTAGCTAGGCTGAAGAGGAAAATTCAGGTTCCAATTTCAGATTTGAAACAGTCTGAGATTTCATTTGATTTTAGATTATATTATTTTAATTATTATTTTATTTTTCATTAATGTTATTTTATTTATTATTTTATTTATTTTTTTTTAATTTTTTATTTTATTTATTATTTTATTTTAAGTATAAATTATTGCAGTTCCTCAATCAAGTTTTCAAAATCAAAACCTGGTAATATTCCAAAGGATTAATTTAGAGAGGCAAAATCTGTGCTGTGCTTCCAGAACTTCCTGACTTTTTTTGCTTCCAATGGACCAAAATCCTGAGTTTTCCCCCCATTTTAACTCCAGTTTGGAGCTCTCTGGGATAATGGGGGCAGCAGGAAGGGCGGGATTTGGGCTGGAATAATTCCTAATAGCTGGATTTATAGGGAAGGGATAAAAATGGAATTTTGCATCGTTTGGATAAGCAGCGATGGAGAAGTCGTGATCAAAGCATGGGAATATTTGTGGGAATGCGGGATTCCTGCTGGAAGGGAGGAAGGGAAGGCGTGGGGAAGGTTCTGGGCTCTCACTGGGAGGCTGAGGGGGAGATCTGGGTAAACGACAGAACCAAAGGGCATGGAGCACATCCCGGTGGGATTTCTGCAGGATAAAGAATGTGGGAATGCTGGGCTGGAAGGGACCTGGGATGAGCTTGACAGAGGTGGAAAAAGGGAATTTTTCCTTCAGCTCCTCAGCTCGGGGAGTTTGTGGTGCCTTGGGCACCTCCCTGTTCCTAGATTTTTCACTGTCTCAATTCCCTGCCTGTCCTTGGCCAAAATTTATGGAAAGACCCTGCTGTAAGCATTTCCCAGAGCTCCTTTTGAGCATCCAGGGAAAATCCAGGATGTGCTGAATGTTCCAGCATGGTCCCCAAGGATGAATCCCTGGGTTTGTCTGGGAGCTGGAATGGGATGAGCAGGCAGCGCTCAGCATTCCAGGGAAGGGCTGCGGCTCCAGGATCTGAAGGATTCAGTTCCTCTCCTTGCCCTGACCTCGCTTCCCCTGGCTCGGGAGGGATCATCCAGAGCTGCTCCATCAATGGCTCAGTTGTGTCTCAGGGAATGAGGCAGGATCATGGAACACCAGGGGTGGCTTTGGCTCCTCCAAAACCACAGAGAGTCCTCAAAACACCTGAATGAAAATCTGGTTTAGTCTAGACAGAGGTCACCTCACCCCGAG
The DNA here is from genome assembly GCF_971803275.1 of Cyanistes caeruleus. Taxonomy (NCBI): domain Eukaryota; kingdom Metazoa; phylum Chordata; class Aves; order Passeriformes; family Paridae; genus Cyanistes; species Cyanistes caeruleus. The sequence continues at coordinate 2,094,093 of NC_141729.1, read as the reverse complement.
CTGCTCCAGGAATTAATTATAGAAGCTTTGGAGGGCTCCGCTCTTCCATTAGCTCAGCACCAGGGCTGGATGAGCAGAACATGTCAGATAATTGGGAATGAGTTCTGGGACCTCAGATGAATCATGAGACGATTCATGGAGCAGAAGCCTGGATGCATCAGCAGGAGGAATGGATGGAAAAGGGAGAAGTGGAATTCGTTGTCAGGAGCTGCAGTGAGTGGATGGAAGCGCTGTTTCCCTGGGCAGAGCCTGCTGCACCTCCTGCTGCACCCCCTGCTCATCCCCTGCCTGCCCCGAACTGACAGAAACAGCAGGGTAAAAATAGAAATTAGGGACAAAAAACCTTCCCTGGGAGGCTGTGGAGGAGCTGGAATGGAATTCCAGAGAAACTGTGGTTGCCCCATCCCTGGAAGCACCCAAAACCAGCATGGAGCAACCTGGAATTATTCCTGCCCGAGACAGGGGTGGCACTGGATGATTTTGAGCTCCTTTTCCCACCCAAACCATTCCAGGATTCTTTATCTTCCTGGATGATTTTAAACTCCTTTTCCTATCCAAACCCCATTCCAGGATTCTTTATCTTCCTAGATGATTTTAAGCTCCTTTTCCCCACCCAAACCATTCCAGGATTCTGCTTCTCCCTGAATTTCATGAACCTTCCCACCACAGCACTGCTTCCGATCTGCAAAACCCAGATGATTTTTCCTCTCTCCCTGTAAAATAAAATCCCTGGAGCTGAAGGGTTCCTTCCCTGCTGCTTTCCTTGCAGCAGGATTAAGGCTGGAGGTGAGGAACTGGAATGTTTAGGATGCCATCAGTGTGGCTCCTTGCACTCACAACCAGCTGTCAGGTGTTACAGCTCCTTCCCCCTCCGAGTTTTCCTTCTCTTATCTTTGCTTTATCTCCTCCGTGGGCCACAGCTGGAGCCAAAAATGAGGAGGAGGGTGGCCCAGGGGGTCACAAATCCACACCAGGGAGGTCCAAAGCCTCCTGTGAAGGCGAGCTTGGAAGTCTTTGCCCTTTCCAGCATGCCTGGGAATTCTGCAGGTCATTCCTTGCATTCATCAGGAGAAACATCATCATTTGTGAGCTCCTGGGATCCTCCTGGAGCCCAGAGCTTGTCCCAGTGATGTTCTCTCTTTGGAATGAGATGTGAGGGGGCTGGAATTTCCTCTGAGCACTGCTGTGGTCGGGACTCCCATCAGCACTGACAGAACAAAAGCAGCGAGATCCCAACAGGATTCCCAGGGGATGAGATTGGCCTTCAGCTGCTGCTCAAACCAGGCTTTACTAAAATAGGCCTGGCTGGAGGTGCTAAACTGAGCTCAGGTGTCGGATCCTGCATTCCCACCCTGGTTGTGATTCCCAAATGGATCTGGCTGTGTGCACAGCCTATGGATTAACAGGATTTTGGTGCCTGTGATCCCAGGGAATGGCTGGAGCTGGGCCACGGAGGTTTTGTTGGCTATTAGTGTGAAAAACGAAGTTCACTCCTGTAAAATTTTAAAAATGTTTAATAAAGACAATAAGAGACATAAAGTAAAGCAAAGAGATACGGCCGGGTGCCTTGGTGCGCTGCCAAGAGCACACCTGGTATCTCAGGAGTGTCCTTTTTGTCCCATCCTTGCTGTGAGAGGTTAATGCATATTCAAGCATGTCCCCTCCCTGGTTCCACCTTCTTGGATCATGGTTTTTTTTTCAATTTTATTTTCTGCTGGTCAGCATAATTTTTGCTGGTCATCATTATTCTAGCTGGTCAGCATTATTTTGGAGTTTTTGGTTTCCTTTCTGCTGCAGATGGTCACTTGTTGATAAGGGTCCAGGCCCCTTATACTTCCTCAGAGAGCAGATGGGCTTCGTATCTTTCCCCCTTGCCAACGTCCTGGTACCGGCTTTTTGGTAACAGTTTGCTCTCCATTTCCTGCTGCTGATAACAGCCTGTTTTCCACAGCTTGATCCTCCCATTGTCTTGCCTGTTGGAGTTATCTTGCCTTCTCCGGATGAGACATATCCTTACCATTCAGAATTCCTATCTAAGCCTGTAACTTGCTAAGAGAGAAAAGAATATAGTGAAAGCATATAATATATATTTATCAGAATAATTGTGAAAAGCCAATATTTACAACATGAATTCACAACATTAGGAAAGGTTTCTTCACCTTGAGGGAGGCCTTGGGCTCTTCCAGGGATCCAGGGGCAGCCACAGCTCCTCTGGGAACTCCATACCTGCCCTTTCCCACCCTCCCAGACAGGAAATCCTTCCCAATACCCCACCCAAATCTCCCCTTTTCCAGTGGGAATCCATTCCCTGTGTCTCTCCCTCCATCTCTTGTCCCAAACCTCTCTCCACGTTTCTGTAGCTCATTCAGGCCCTGGAAGGCCACAACGAGCTCACCCCAAAACTTGTGAACAATCCCAATTTCCCAATTCCCAATTTCATTTAGAAACTCTTAACTCTTTGGTATGAATTCCCTGGGGCCAGGAAGTGCTGGAAACATGGAAAATCAGGGAATGGGAATGACCCCACGGTGACAGGACCCTGCTCGGTGACGTTTTGCCCGAATCTGGCTGGGCTGGCTCAGCTCTGCCCCACGAGGAGCCCCCACTCCTTCAGAAGCAGCTCCGTAACCCCTGAGGCGAGTTTGTTTTCATTGGCTGCCGGCACAGCACCACTTCCCAGCCTGGAAAAGCTGTGGATAAGTGGGATAGGAGGAAATTTTCCATGGCCGTAAATCACTCGGCCATTCCATACACGGATGCACTCAGACGGATCCCTTCCCATTGCAGCTCGTGTTTTGAGGGTTATGTCATCTCTTCCCACCCCTGAGCTTTTCCATCCTTTTTCCTGGTGGGAAGGGACAGTGCTTGACCCTCTGGATCAGGCACTGAGAGCTGGGAAAATGTATTGCCAAGACACAGCAAGGTCAGGGACACAGAAAAACAGAATTTAATTTAATTAAATCTCTGCAAAAGACCTCCAAGGTCATTAAGCCCAGCCTCTGACCAGTCAGCACCCAGACCACCCCACTCTGTCCTTAGGAGCAGTTCAATGTTTGAACAGAAAAATGATCTTTAAAGGACTTTCCAACTAAAACCCCGAAGTGTTTTGGGGGAGGGTGAGTGGTGGGAGTTGGGATGAAGAGGAGGGAGACAGGCAGGAAGGGGTTAATCCTTCTGGCAACACCACAATTCCATCCCTCCCTTGTTCAAATTCCATTTTTTGCAGTTTTCCACTCCCACTGCAGATTTCAGAGGATTTCTTGGAGGGCAGTGGAGCTGCAGAGCCTTTGCTGGGTGTCAGGAGCTCTGAAATCCAAATTCCCTGTGTGTTCCCCGAGCTGGGAATGCCATCCCCACTTTTCCTGCAGTCACTCTCTGTTATCCCAACTCATTCAAGCCCCACCTGCATCTGCTTTCCTGGTTTTTCCAGCTTTTTCAAGGCCACGGTGACTGATTCCTACCTGAATATATTCCTTAAATCAGCGCACCAGAGGGATTTGATTTAACACACGCCCCAAAACATCCTGAACAAAATATTTGCTGTCCGCCTCCTTCCTCTGCGTGCGCCCACACAGCCTTCAAATAGGCCAGGCTCTAAATATATCGAATTTCTGCAGCTTTTAGAGGCTCACAAATAGCTCTGGTACCTGAGGCCAGCCCAGGGCTTTGGCCAGACGGTGGCCAGACAGGTCTGGCTCAGCATGCCAGGACCTGCTGCTATTTCTGGCCTTCATTTCCCCTCTGGGTACTTGTGAGGCACAAAAATCTCACTTCAAAGCCCAGAGGCTCAAAGGCTTTGGTTGTGCTGGGTTAAAAGCGGGATGAGCCAACCCCAGGGCTCGGCTGGATGGGGTTTGGAGCAGCCTGGGATGGTAGAAGGTGTCTCAGGGTGGGATGAGGTGGTGTTTAAGGTCCTTTCCATTCCATGCTTCTGCTTAATTCCAGTTTTTTAACGAGTGGGGAAAGGCTCTGCCAGCTCCTCAGCGCTCTCAGTCAAGCCAGGCTCTGCAAAACTGATCTGGGAGGGAAGGGGGACAAGGCCGGGCTTTGTGCCTTGTCCCCAGGTAAATCTCCCTCTTTTCCAGCTTTTTGCCGTGAAAATCACTGGAATCTCTGACCCCGCTCTGGGGATTTGTCACACAGGTCATGCCCCCCTGCCCCATCCCTGTGTCCTGCAGTCCTCAGTGTTTAATTAGGAAAGTTTTATTTGCCTGTTTGTTGTGACAACAGGGTTTGAGTTTCCCTTTGCTGTAAATGTTTACTTCTCCAAACCAAAGCCCAAATGCAGCAAAATTCTGCTGCTTTGTGTGGCCGGGAGGGGCTCCAGCAGCTCCTCACCTCAAGAAAATGTTAAAATGTTAATTCAGCTGATTTGGGGGTAACCCACCACGTATTAGGGCTGTAGATTCAAAGTGAGTGTGACCATTTGCCTCAGTGGCTCCTTTGAGGCAGGTCAGGGTGCTGGAATCAGGGTTTGAGTTGGAAAGGTCTTTAAAGATCATTTTTCTGTTCAAACATTGAACTTCTCCTAAGGACAGAGTGGGGGGGTCTGGGTGAGAAGGTGCTGATTGGTCAGAGGTTGGGCTTAATGAGCTTGGAGGTCTTTTGCAGATATTAATTTAATTAATTCTCTGTTCCTGACCTTGTTGTTTCTTGGCAAAAAATTTTCTTGGCTTTCAGCGGGAAAATTTATTTCCGTGCCTGATCCAAACACTTTGAGGCAGCTCAGCAGAAAGGACAGAGGGAATGACAAAGCTTTGGCCATCAGGGTTGCCAGGGACAGAGTCCTCCCTAAGCTGAGCCTGCCTTAAGCTGAGCCTGCCCTAAACTGAGCCTCCCCAGGCTCCCCTGCTCCTACCCTGACCACTCCCTGGCATCCCCAGCCTTTCCCAGGGCTCTCCCCTCGCTCTGCCTGGGCTCCACGGAGCCTTTCCCAGCTCAGCCAGGCTTTTGTCAGCCCAAATCTGCTCTGGGTTTGCTCCTAGCCCCTGAGCCTGGCTCAAACTCTGCTCCCTCATCCTTCCATGCAGCCCCAGCCCAGCTCCTGTTCCCAGGGCACCTCTGTCCCCCGGCTTTGTCCCATCCTCCCATGGTTATTTCACAGACGGGACCTTGGGGTGACTCAGAGGCTCAGCTCCAGATGTTTAAACCCAAACAGATTCTACCCATCCCCATGGATGCGAAGGAAAAGGAGTCGTTTTCCTCTGGTGGCTGAGGTTTTAGTGGAAGCAAAGCTTTTTATGATAAACAAAATCCCTGCAGAAAGATTTTTGTGTTGTGTTGTGGGTTGGAGGAAAAAAAATCAATTTCTTATTCAAGTTTCAGCCTTAATTCCTGATGTTTGGAAGCTGAGAAATCCTGGAGCTCTGTTGGGAGTGAGAAGGGATATAAATAGGTTTTATTTTAGAGGCAGTGGGATAGGTCAGGCTTGGGGAAGGAATGAGTTTGAATGGATGGTGGAGCTCTTAAAGCAGGAGAGGAATGAAAATGGAAATGAAAAAATCCAGGGACAGAGCAGAGAGAAATCCAAATTCCAGAGTGATTCAGCACCAGCATCTGCAGCCTAGGATTTCTAGGAATGGGATCTGGATTGAATCCTGAGCATCCTCAGGGCCCTTCAAAAGGAAAGGGAAGGGCTGGGTTTGGGCACAGAGAAAACCCCAAAAATTCCATCCTGGGCATCACCTGCCAGCACAAAGCAGCGGCAAATGGGGCAGGGGAATATTCCGAAAGCTGGGTGGGATTTTGCCGTCGGACCCGAAGCCACGGGGAAGCGTTTGGTTCAGAGGGTAGAAACAAAAGCAGTCGAGGCTCATGTGAAAACTTTTCCGAGCCAGGAATCCTTTTGTGAAGGCTCAAAAACAAACCTTTCTCTCCAGGCTGGCCCCGACTGCCGAGGTTGTGAGTCCCCGGTTTTGTAACGGAGCTTGGAGCCTCTGCCAGGGCTTTTGTGTCCCCGCTGGAGAGGAGCAGTTCTGGGGCCCTGGATGTGGCTCCTGGCAAGGAAAGGATTGGGATAGAGGGAAATGTGGCCCAGCATGGAAGAGTTTCACACATTTTCCCCTCATTTTGTAACTGATTTCTGTTGTAGGATGCTGGAAGTTCCAGCTGAGATTGTGGAATCCTGGAATGGTTTAGGTGGGAAGGGAGCTTAAATCCCATCCCCAGGGATGTCCAACCTCTCCTTGGGCACTTCCAGGGATCCAGGGGCAGCCACAGCTCCTCTGGGAATTCCATCCCAGTCCTTCCCACCCTCCCAGGGAAAGATTTCTTCCCAATATCCCATCCATCCCTGCCCCCTTTTATTTCAAACCATTCTCTCATCCTGTCTCTCCCTCCCTTATCCCAAATCTCCATCACATCTTTGCCTCCCATGCTTTAACCTGGAATGGTTTGGGTGGGAAGGGAGCTTCAATCCCATCCTCAGGGACACCTTCACCATCCCAGGCTGCTCCAGCCTGGCCTTGGACACTTCCAGGGATCCAGGGACAGCCACAGCTCCTCTGGGAATTCCATCCCAGCCCCTCACACCCTCCCAGGGGAGGATTTCTTCCCAATATTCCATCCTATCCCTTCCCTCTTTTATTTCAAACCGTTCCCCCATCCTGTCCCTCCCTCCCTTATCCCAAATCCCAGCTCTCCATCTTTGCCTCCCTAGAACAAGCCATGGGTTAGGGCTCAGCTTTCTCCCAATCCCAGAGTTTCCCTTGCTGTGGGATTTCTCTCCATATGTCCACAAAGCACAGAGAGGGGGATTTTAGGAATCTGCTTTATCAATTAGGTGCTGTTTGCTCCCAGTTTTTCTCTGGAATCTGTTTTCACCATCAGCCCAGCTGCTGTTGGAGGAGAAACCATTCCTGCCTGCATTTGCATTATTGAACGGTGTAACAAAACCTCTGCAGCCAAAGGAAACCATTCCAATCCCAAAGAATTATTGGGAAAAAGCTCCTGGCAGCCCTTTCTGCTGGAGAACCCTCAGTATGCTTATTCTGATCCTTTGTTCTTGAATTTTCCAATATAAAGCTGATCTCTGCAGTGCCTTGAATTCCTCTCTGAGGGTTTGCTCTTTGTTCAGAGCCAGAGCGAACCCTTGAGTTGCTCCATCAAAAATTCCCTGCTCTAAACCAGCCCTGGGAGGGAGAAGAGGACAAGACTGGGGTTGGTTTTGCTCTCAGACAGATCCTGAAAATGTTCTTGTGGTCTGTTGGAGCTATCAGGAAATTAATTCCCTCCAGGAATGAAATTTTGCCTCATTTTTTTTCTGCTTTGCTCATTTTTTTATCCTCCTTGGCAAACACAGGCCAAAAAAAAGAGAAATTATGACAAAAGAGTTTGATGTACGAAACAGAATCCCAGGCTGGAGCAGGATTTCTTTTCATGTCTGAGTCAGCACCTCCGGGGGAGAGGGATGAGACGGGAGAGATTTGTCCAGAGCCTGAGGTGGCACATTGGCCCTGGGAATGTTTTCCCAAATCCAAGAGCAAGAGGTTCCATTTGCACCTTATTTGTGACTGCTGTGAAAAAAACCAACAAGGACCCAGCCCAGTGAGTCAGGGGGGAAGAAATGTCCAAATGGCCAGCTTGGAAGTGGGAAATACAGGAATTTCGAGTCCTGGAGTGGGAAATTCTGGGATCTTGAGTGTTAGAGCGGGAAATACAGGGATCTCAAATGCTGGAGTAGGAAATACAGGAATTTTGAGTCCCAGAGTAGGAAGTACAGGAATTTTGAGTCCTGGAGTGGGAAATGCAGGAATTTCAAGGGCTGGAGTGGGAAATACAGGGATCTCGAGTTCTGGAGCCATGGATATCCCACTCCTGCTGTGCTCAGAGCTCTTCTGGAAACAGCTGGAACAACATCTTTTGATTTGTTAAGCTGCAGAAATAATTGCAAAAATAACAGGCAAATCCCAAAGCACCTCCCAGCATTCCTAAGCTTCCCATTTTTCAAGAGGTTTTTATTTTTTTGTGTCATTGTGACTTTTCTCCTTCTCAGCCTCAGTGGGCTCTTTTCTTTCTCTGCCTGATGCTCCGATACCATAAATCCCAGAAACATTTCCAGATCCATCCAGGGCTTTGGAGCATTAAAATCCACCCTCTGCCTTGGAAAATCCATGAGGTGGAGATGCCTGGAAGCTGCAGGAATGCAGCAGGGAAGGATTGTCCCATGTTGCCCTGCTCAGTGCTCTCCCCTCTGGCAGCTGGCAGGGACAAGCTGGGATTTGGGGAACAGTGCTCCTGCCTGGCTGGAGGAGTGGGAAGAAAAGGGAAAACCCAAATCTGTTGGATCAAGAGAGGAAAACCCAAATATTCCTGATGAGAACATGACAGCTTTAGAGCTGGGGGTTCTGTTGTTCTCCCTCCTGCAGGAAGGAGGTTGGAGTTGACTCCTCAGGATCCTGGATAGGATTCCCTGTTTTTTTGCCTTTGGAGAAGCAGTTTGCTCTCTCTGAACCTGATTCCTGCACAGAAAGAGTTTGGGAATTGCTGCTCCCTCCCAGGAATCCCAAAGGTTGGGAAAGTTTGAGCCCAACCCAGTCCTTCGACTCCTCTGTTTGCCTTGGGGGTTTTCCAGGATTTCCACCTGGATGACATTCCCTGGGATGGCCCAGCAGCGAGAGCAGGGACAGCTAATGATGAGGAAGAGGTGGAACATGGGAATGCTGATCCTGGGAAACACCAGGCAGATGTTCAACATCTGGAATTGCCCATGACCCCCGCGGGCTGAGCTGCGGAGCAGCTTCCTCACAGAACACAGCACCTGGAGCAGCATCCCTGGCTCTGAGCTCATTCCAAGGACCGCCTGTGGCCTCCAGCAGGTCTAAATCCAAGGAAAAGGGGCAGGGCTATCCAGTGAAAACCACGTGTGGGCTTTAGCACATTGCTGGTGCTGGGTCTAGAAGGAAAATATCCCATTCCTGTGACTTTAGGGTTCAGTTTTCTCTCGATTCCAGAGTTTTCCTTGTGGGGCTGCTCCTCACCTGAGGTTTCAAACCTCAGGGCTTCCTACAGGATGGGAAACTCTCTCTCCCACTTTCCCAGCTGCCAGTGCAGATTTCCTCCTGCTTCCCATTTTTTTCCCAGGTGCTTTTCCAGCAGAGTTTGAAGTGTTGCCTCCCTGGCCTTTAGGTTAATCTCTTTAAAAGGCTTTTATTAAAAACACTTGGAGATCTTCAGCACCCACAGCTGTTTCCAAGTGGATTTAAGGCTTTGATTACTTTTTTCTTCCTGGTAAAGAAAATGAGGCAGGGTAGGGGAAGTGGGGGAACAAGGTTCCCTCTGACAGCCCTGGGTAAACACAAATTCTCCAGCAAGGCAAAAGCTGGAAACATTTCCTAAGTTGCACCAGGGAAAAGCGAGTTGCAGGGTTTGGAAAGCAGCCTGGGGAGGCCTGGAATGCCCTGAGGCTCTGATACCTTCCTGACAGCACGTAGTCAAAAACTCCACAAGATTTTAGCAGGAACTGCCAAGCTCAGGAGAAACTGCTGCAAACGGATTTCTCAGGCTCTGCTGGAGAGGTTTCAAATCCCCTCTCACATCAGACCCTCGGAGCACCTGAAATTGCATCAGATATAACAAATTTGGGTATCACAGGGGTTGTTTTTAATTCTTGAGGGCTACAAGAGCTTTCAAAACCAGAGCCCAGCCTACAAACCCAATGTGAGTAGCACTGTCGGATAAATCCTGCTTTCCAGGGGTGCTCCAGCTTGGATTTTGGAGAATTGAATTCCTGCAGCTGAGGGGGAATCAGTGATTTGCAAAACTGAGTGGTAAATGTACACAAATAAAAGACAGAAAGGGGGGAAATAAGGAAAAGCAAGGAGGAAGCCTTAAGTGTGTTGTCCAAGGTGGTGTGAGCAGGGGAGCAGAGCTGAGGAGGAGATGCCAACCCCATTCCTTCCCTGTTCCATCCCCTACCCCACTCCCTGCCCCACTTCTTGCCCCAGCAGCCTCTTTCTCTGCCTTTCCCTGGGCTCTGTTTGGTGTCTCAGCCCCTCTGAAAGCATCTGGAGAATGGATGAGCCATGGAATTTGCAGGACTGGGCAGGTCCTGCTCTGATCTCGCTGCGAGCCCTGACCAGCGGCCCGTGGCCCTTTAAAGCTCTGGGCAATTTTTCTTTTCCAAGTGGCTGACTCTGAGGATTCCTCAGTTCTGATGTAACCCCTAGCAGGCCCACGTGGGTTTGCACATATTTGACAAGGAAAGGGCTCCTGGAAGGGAATTCATCCATTTTTCAGAAGCTCTTTTGTAACCACTCGCCACAGAGGATCTTTTCCAGCCAGGACTTGTCCCTGGAGCTCTGCAGGGCTGGTCTGTGTCCTCAGGGAGCTTTTCCAGCCTGGATTTCTCCCTGGAGCTCTGTAGGGCAGGTTTTTGCCCTCAGGGATCTTTTCCAGCCTGGATTTGCCCCTGGAGCTCTGTAGGGCAGGTTTTTGCCCTCAGGGATTTTTTTTTTCCAGCCTGGATTTGCCCCTGGAGCTCTGTAGGGCAGGTTTTTGCCCTCAGGGATCTTTTCCAGCCTGGATTTGCCCCTGGAGCTCTGTAGGGCAGGTTTTTGCCCTCAGGGATCTTTTCCAGCCTGGATTTGCCCCTGGAGCTCTGTAGGGCAGGTTTTTGCCCTCAGGGATCTTTTCCGGCCTGGATTTGCCCCCTCCAGCCTGGATTTGCTCCTGAGGCTCTGCAGGTCTGGATTTTGCCCTCAGGGATCTTTTCAAGCCTGGATTTGCCCCCTCCAGCCTGGATTTGCTCCTGAGGCTCTGCAGGACTGGTTTTTGCCCTCAGGAAAACTTTTCCAGCCTGGATTTTCCCTTCTGGTTTGGATTTACCCCTGGGGCTCTGCAAGGCTGGTTTGGGCCCTCAGGGAACTTTTCTAATCGGGATTCATCCCTGGAGCTTTGCAGGGCTGGATTTTGCCCTCGGGGAGCTTTTCCAGACTGGATTTGCTCCTGAGGCTCTGCAGGTCTGGATTTTGCCCTCAGGGATCTTTTCAAGCCTGGATTTGCCCCCTCCAGCCAGGATTTGTCCCTGAGGCTCTGCAGGGCTGCTTTTTGCCCTCACAGGGATTTTCCAGCCAGGATTTGTCCCTGAGGCTCTGCAGGGCTGCTTTTTGCCCTCAGGGAACTCTTCCAGCCAGGATTTGTCCCTGAGGCTCTGCAGGGCTGCTTTTTGCCCTCACAGGGATTTTCCAGCCAGGATTTGCCCCCGGAGCTCTGCAGGGCTGGTCTGGGTCTACATGTGCCCTCATGTAGGTCCCAGATGTGAAATCCATTCAGCTTCCATGACTCACTTGCTGTCCCAGGTTGCAGAGGAGGAGTCAGAGAAACGCTGCTGTCAGCACGTTGGAATCCCAGATTCCACATGAAATCATGGCTTTGGATGAGAACCCCAAAGTCCTTCCCTGCCAGGGCTCCCAGCTCCCTGTACCTGCAGTGATTCTGTGATTAAACTGGCCCTAACAAAGCTGAGCTTGCTTTATTTCCACGGGAACAGGGACTAAATTAAGGTGAAAACAGCACTTGGAATTGAAGTGGCAAAGTAGATTTGTTACAGGGCTGCTTATAAAATAAATTAGAGCACTTTTTGTTTTAATGAGAAAAAGAATTCTCTTCCAGAGGATGGATTTACACAAGGTGGAAAGGTTTGTTTCATAAAATCTCAGAAAGGTTTGAGTTGGAAGGGAGCTTAAAAATCACCTCATTCCACTCCCTGCCATGGGCAGGGACACTTCTCCTATCCCAGGTTGCTCCAACGCAGCCTTGGACCCTTCCAGGGATTCAGGGGCAGCCACAGCTTCTCTGGGAATTCCATCCCAGCCCCTCACAGGGACGAATTTTTCCCAATATCCCATCTAACCCTGCCCTCTGGAATCCCTCTTGTCCTGTCCACTCCTCTGCCTCCCTGCTCTGTCCCTTCCTCAACACCTCGTCCTTTCTGCCCTACCTGGCCATAAGTGGGCTGTGATCCCACCTGGAATTTCCAAATCCCGTTTCCCTACAATCCAGCATCATTCCCGTTTATTTTCCGCCCCCAGAACATGAACATCCAGGTGGAGGACATCCGTATCCGCGCCATCCTGGCCACCTACCGCAAGCGCGTCCCTGTCACTGAGGGCTACGTGGAGGTGAAGGACGAGGGCACCTGGAAGCAGATCTGCGACAAACACTGGACCATGAAGAATTCCCGCGTGGTCTGTGGGATGTTCGGCTTCCCGGGAGAGAGAAAATACAACACCAACGTCTACAAGTAAGGGCAGGGCTTGGTGGGAGCTGCAAACATTCCTTGGGATGCTCGGGGCCTCATTCCCAATGCAGGTCGCAGGTGGCACCAGGGACCCTGGGGTAGGAAAAGCTCTGACTGCTTCGTTCCTCCAGATGGGATTTTTCCATCTGTGCAAATGTTTGGAATGTCCAGCGTTTCCTGGTGCAGGCAGGGGAGGCCTTTGATCCTCATCCATGGGATACAGAGCTTGATGAGTATCAGAGTTTGACAGGGCCTGGAATGGGAGATGAGACACTTGGCCTAAGAAATGCTTTTATTTTGTTATTCCAGCTCAAGGATGAACATTTCCTCTAGCAGGGATGGGCTCTGTGTGCTGGGCAGGGGCAGGGATGGGACCAAACTGCTCCCACTGTCCCAGTAAATCCATCAGCTGTGAGGAAATCGTGGAATGGTTTGGGTTAGGAGGGATTTACAGCCCATCCAGTGCCATGGCAGGGACACCTCCCACTATCCCTGTTTGCTCCAGGCTGGCCTTGGGCACTTCCAGGGATCCAGAGGCAGACAGCTTCTCTAGGAATTCCACCCAGCTCCTCCCCCTCCTCCCAGACAGGAATTCCTTCTCCATATCCCACCTATCCCTGCCCTCTGGCAGCGGGAAGCCATTCCCCGTGTCCTATCATTCCATAATGTAAACAGTCTCCAACTGCTCTCCCCATCCCTGTGCAGAAATACAGAGGTGGGATCAGTTCTGGATGTGCTGGAAGCTCCAAAGAAGACACCTGGGAATAAAAAGAGCCTTTCTTGGGCTTCCTAGTGCCCAGGCTCCTCCTTCCCACCCGGAGTGCATTTCCTGCCTGTGCATCCCAGAAGGTGCTGGAAAAGGATCCTCTGTGATCTCAGTGCTGCTTTTCCTCCCTAGATTTGTAGATTCCTTTAAAATGAAGGAAGAAATCAGTGATTTATAGGGAGAACACTGCATTTTCCACAGCTGCAAGCAGAAAGGTTTACGCTGCGTTTCGTTTTCCTGGGGAGCTCTGGACTTCTTTGTTGTCATTGCTTTTGTCTGCTCTTTGTCACCAGCCCTCATCCCACACTGTTCCCAAGGAAAAACACCCTCAAGCAGATGGGAAAGAGTTTAAATGAAATTCTGTCTTGTTCCTTTGCTGCTCTGTGACCTGAGGAGTGGGAAAGTGGTGGCTGGTTCAGGGGAGGGCTGAACACTCCAGGCAGGAGCCATGGTTTTCCTGCCTGCTCCTTCTGGCCTGTGGAATTGCTGTTTCTGAGCATTCCCTCTGGATCAGCCTGGCCACGTTCCGTTTCTTTCATTAGCGAGATCCTGACCCACTGGAGAGGTCCTTGGCTTGGAATAGCCCAAAACCACACAGCAGCACAGGGAAAATCTGGAATAAAGAACCCACTGGAATTCTGTCTGCAGGATTCTCAGGGAGATGAGCAGGGGATTCATTGCCCTGGACATCAGTTTGAGGAGGGTTTGCTTCCACAAGTGCAGCACATTTCCCTCTAACCCATCCCTGAGATTCCCATCCCCTGCAGGAGCAGGGAATAAATCACCTCCAGACAGGCAAAGTAGATTTTTCCTGCTTCCAGTTGTGGCCTTTCCAAGAAAAGCATTAACTGGAGTATCTGGAGCCATCTGCCTTAAATAAAAGAGTGCTCAGGAGTTGTCCTGTCTCTTGGACGCACGGAAATGGAAAAACTGATAGGAGGTTGTTCAGCAGCAACTCAGCACTGCTGAAAATCCCATTGAATTGAGCTGAAATTAGGAATATGAAGTGGTCCCAAATCCCAGCCCAGGAGATCTCTGCTGCTGAAGAGCCTCAGTGCCCCAAGACCTCCCTTCCTTTCCTTGTTTTCGTCCTTGCTGGGCTCTAGCACCCACAAATATTTTGGAAAACACGATGAACATTATCCCAGGTTGGGAAAAAATTTGGGCTGGCATTTTATTGGATGGGAGAGGCTTGTAAAGCTTTGGCAGCTGCAGAGTTTTGTTTGTCAGCAGAGTTTAAAAGCCAAATTCTTCCTTTGGCAGAGCTTCCCTCTGAGTTATGGGTGGATGCATCGTGTTCAGCTGGTGTTACTGGGAAAGCTCCCAGTTCTGGGCTGGGAATGACCTTGGATTTGTGGTCAAGGCGCTGGGATGATGACCAGTGGCACCTTCTCACCTGGGCCAGGGGATGCTTGTCCCACTTGGTTTGTTTCAGAAAGGGAAAAGCTCATCCTGGAGCCTCCCCTCTCCCTGGAAATGTGAAGACACAGAAAAGTCCTTTCTCCTTTAATTTGAGAATCCCCTTCTCCCTGGAGCGGATCCTTCCCCGCTCCCACTCTGCGGCCAGGAGAAAAGCTGGGATCAGGTTTCTGCTGGCCAAGGCTGCCCCTTCCCACATCTCCCCATCCCACTGCCCCCAATCCCAGCCCTGCTGAGCTCTGCTCCTGCACAAAGCTGGGAGGTGAAATGATTTGCAGATGGATCTTGCTCAAAAGAAAACAACTGAACTCATAGTTGTCCCACTGCCAGGGGTTTATTCCTGACTGCAACTCGGCCTCTGGAGCTGACAGCACAAATTATGTTCGGAAATGAAACAAATCTTAAGTGGAGTCCCTGGTCCTGTTCATTCCTCATGGTGGGTTTTATATAGGAATTGCTGTAACTCCTCCTCCTCCCAGTTCCTGCTCCAGCTGGAAAAGCAGAATTTAATGAATTTTGCTGATGGAGAGGGGAGAAATTTGGGATCAGAGAGAGGGACCTGATGCCTTTCTGCAATCTTTGTGACTTGACAAAGAAATGGCTCCGGGATCTAACGGCTACTCCCAGTTTAACCAGTCTGCTCAGCCTGTTATAAACTCAGAGGTGCTGGGCAGCTCATCACTTCGATATTTGTATTAGGAACCCTCCTGTTTTTCCCTGGAAAATTCAGGATCTGAAGGACTTTGGCAGGCCTGGCTTCCCTCCCTCCTCCCCGAGGCTGAAGGCAGCACCTTGGTAACTTTAGGAATTTCCCAAGGGTTGAACCCTCTGCTCACAGCCCTTAGGAGGAGCTCCCCAGCCTCTGCTCCATGGGATTTGGGTGAATTTCCTGGAGTTTATGTGCAGTGATTTGTTCTCTACTCCCCAAGTATTGGAATCGTGGAATATCCCGAGTGCTCCTTATCCAACCCCTCAGCCCTTGGGCTCCACTCGTGCTTTCTTTAAAGCTTTTCTGGGATGAAAATCCCTCTCTCCTCACCAGTAGAAATGGTTTGAATTCCAGCTTGACCTGGAACTGGCCGAACTCTCCCAGCAGGAATGT
This sequence comes from Cyanistes caeruleus, assembly GCF_971803275.1. Lineage (NCBI taxonomy): Eukaryota > Metazoa > Chordata > Aves > Passeriformes > Paridae > Cyanistes > Cyanistes caeruleus. The sequence continues at coordinate 2,078,568 of NC_141729.1, read as the reverse complement.
TCATTCCCACCTCTGACCTGAGCAGTGTCACCCTGGGCTCCCACTTGATCCCAGCTGGACCCTTCTGTGTTAAAAACTAAACATCAGCAAAGCCCTGAGTTTCTGGCTGGAAAGATCAGCTGAATTCTGCTTTTTTTGCATAGACTCAGTCTGGGGACACGAGGTGGGGCTCTATTTCTCCCCAGCCTCCCGAGGACTGTTAATACCGTCCAGATGTTGATGCCTCATGAAATTTCCAGGATGAGGTCATTGTTTGCTATTCTAAGGCATCCCCATCCCTGCTTCCCTAAATCAGGCTGGTTCTTGTCTGCTCTGGAGTTCATGGAGCTCTCTGGACCTGTCTGTGAAGGATGAAAATGTTCCTTCGGGTCCTCCCTTCTCTCCTGAGCACATCTGGGAAGCGTCTGCTCTGTATTGAGCCCTCCCAGGGTTTATTTTTAAGATTTTAACTCTATTCCTCTTTTCCCATCCCTTTTTTCTCCATTCAGGGAGTCCCTGACAGCTCTGCAGAGCCAGAGGTGGGTTCTGACAGCCACTTTTCCCCACAGGAGAGGCAGGGTCCATCCCTGGGATGGATCTCAGCCTGCTTCATCCTTTTCCAGCACGGTGGGATGCAGTTGCAGCTCCCTCTCCAGCCTGGCTGCGGATCCATCCGCAGCCTCAGCCCAGAGAGATCGGGTTCCAGGAAGGATTAGCGGGAGGCTGGGAGCCAGCAGAGCCTGCAGAAATGCTGAGCTGGGCAGCAGAGCTCTGCGAACACAGGGGAGAAATATGTCCCCTCAAACATCCCTGCAAAATCTAAATCCTAAAAGGAAAAAACTTGGGAAAACCTGGACCTGCCCAGCAGAGTTCCCAAAAACCCCCTCAGAAAGGCTCTTCGCTGCTCTCTGTGCTGCAGCAAACCAGAACTGCTGCTTTTTCTCCCCAGGTTCCACCCGCCTCGCTGTGCCATGTGTCACAGCTAATCCCTGGATCCCAGCTCTGCGTGGCAGAGATTCCTGGAATGAGGAGCAGCACCGGGATCACACGGAGCCACGTGGAGATCCCAGCAGGGCCTGGCTTCCCCTGAGCCTTCCCTGTGTTTTTAACTCCATTTTGAGGCCGACCTGACCCATATTTCCATTCCTCTCAATTCCGGCAGCCTCCCAGTTAGCATGGAGCCAGATTCCTTCCCTTCCCAGTTTATCACACGTGCCCCTTCTGCCTCAGGAGTGCCTGGAGCAGCTCCAGGAAGTTTGGGAGAGAGAAGCAGGAGCTGCTGCCAAGCCGCTCTGCTGTGAACAAGTCAGAGGGAGAATTGCTCGTGCTCTCGGAAATTGCTCCCAAGTTGTCAACACAGGCCCGGAGAGGCTTTGGATTTTTCCCAATCCCAGCTGATAGCTGCTGGTCAGCAAAAGGAAAAGGTTTTTTGCGGGCTCTCCAGCCCAGTTATCTGCACAAATCCTCTTTGTCCGTTTGGAATTAGCTGATCCCTGCCTGAGGTGGGATCTGTGCTCCTGAGAATGTGACATTTGCTGGAGCTGCACCTTTGGTTCCTGCTCAGGTTTTTTAGTTCTTGCAGGGATTTATTTCCTTGAAAGTGGTTGGAATTGATGATCTTGGAGGTCTTTTCCAACCTGAATGATTCCATTTTTAAGTGACACCTCAACAGAGTCATGGTGTGGATGAATGGATCAGCCTCCAAATAATCCCGTCCAATCCTCACTTTATCCCCAGGGCATTTTTCTTCCCAAGATTTAGCAAAATCCTTTTTTTTTTTTTGGTTACATATTCCTAACTTTTCCCCCCTCTCCTTGATCCCTTCCAGGATGTTTGCCAGCAGAAGGAAGCAGCACTACTGGCCTTACTCCATGGATTGCACTGGGAACGAGGCTCACATTTCCAGCTGCAAACTGGGAAACCACCTGGCGGGCTCTGGGAAGAACAGCAGCTGTGACAGTGGGATGCCCGCAGTGGTCAGCTGCATCCCCGGCCGCGCCTTCGCCCCCAGCAGCCACAGCGGCTTCCGAAAGGCCTTCAGGCAGGAGGTGAGCAGGGAGCAGCCCCAGCCTGGCCTGGAATCCCAAAATGGGTTGGAAAACCCTTAAAAGTCATCTGATCCCACTCCCAGCCATGGACACCTTTGTCTGGGTTTGTTCCAAGCTGGCCTTGGGCGCTTCCAGGGATGAGGCAGCCACAGCTTCTCTAGGAATTCCATCCCAGGAGCTCACCACTGTCCCAGGGGAGAATTTATTCCCAGTATCTCATCTGTCCCTGTCCTCTAGCAGTGGGAAGCCATTCCCTGTGTCCTTTTGCTCCAGGCCTTCCTGCTCAGCAGATTCCCAGAGCTCAGGGCAGTTGCTGCAGCATCCGCTGACAGATGCAGAGAGAACCATGGAATGATTTGGGTTGGGAGGGACCTCAAAGTCCATCCCATTCCACCCCTGCCATGGGCATCTCCCACTGTCCCAGGCTGCTCCAGCCTGGCCTTGGGCACTTCCAGGGATCCAGGGGCAGCCACAGCTCCTCTGGGAATTCCATCCCAGCCCCTCCTCACCCTCACAGGCAGGAATTCCTTCCCAATATCCCACCTATCCTTGCCCTTTGTCAGTTTGAAGCCATTCCCTGTGTCCTGTCCCTCCAGTCCTTCCTGCCCAGCAGATTCCCAGTATCCAAGGCTGTTCCAGCAGCACTCACGGAGGGATGGGAAAATGAAATCATGGAATGGCTTGGATTGGAACGGACCTCAAAGCCCACCCAGTGCCACTCTGCCATGGGCAGGGACAGCTCCCGCTGTCCCAGGGTGCTCCAAGCCCCATCCAGCCTGGCCTGGGACACTTCCAGGGATCCAGGGGCAGCCAACGCTTCTCTGGGAATTCCATCCAGCCCCTCATCACCCTCCCAGGGAGGAATTTCTTCCCAATATCCCACCCAGCTGCCGATTAGGACAGGAAGCCCCTGGGGGGTATGACCATTCAGCACCAACTCCCAATGTCCTCTCTGCAATTCCCCTCTCCCTGCACACCAGGTTCCCAAATTCCAGGTTTTTTCCTCCTCCTGACTTCAAAGGTTGGGAGAGTGGCTCCCAGGGCAGCTGGCAAAGCTAGGAGTGAGGAATTCCCTGGGTCACGTTCCTGTTGGAGCAGCTCAGTCTGAGCCAGCTGAACTCATGCCTGGCTACTTCTGGGCTGTTCCACAGGCTCTGGAATTCTGCTGGAATTTCCCTGTGGAAATCAGCTGGCATTTCCTCTACCTCCATGTCCTCAGTGAGGAAATGCCCTGGGGAGAGACTGGGAAAACATGACGAGCTTGGAAAGCTGAGTCTGTTTAGTCTAGTGAGGAGGAGAGAGCTGAGCGGGGCATAAAAATCCCAGGAGATGCAAAAATGTTGGAAAACAAGGCTGGAATTGGTTGTTCCCAGTGTCAGGAGCTAGGAGAGGACAGCTTAACCAGCAGCAAACATGGGCTAGGTGGGTGCCAAGGGAAATTTTCCAGCTGCAGCCTTGGGATAGAGGGGAAATCTTGGTGGTTTCTCATCAAAGAATTTTGTAGATTTGTGAAACTGGGAAAATTTGGATTTTGTGGCTGTTCCTGGGTGGTTTTAGGGGGGGTCTATGGGCTCTTCCCAGGTGCCAATAACAGGATAATTATTGGTGGGGATAATGCAATCCCTGCCTGGATCCGAGACTCTTCCCTGCGCCAGAGCTTGCAGGATTTAGCTCTGGGAGGTGAAAGGTTTTGTAAATCATTGTTAATCTCCTGAGCTGCACACGCTGCCAAGTAATTCCTTAAGCCTTTGTTTAGGCTTTGTGTGTCCTTGGTGTGACCCCAGCCTGGAGAAAGAGCTCCAGCCATGATCCCAGTCAGAAAAGCCAAGGATTTTTGGTGCTCCCAAACCTAAAGCTTTGCTCTCACCACCTCAACCCAGCTCAGCTCGGCACTGGGGAGAGGAGTGGGTGATTAACAGATAATAATTAAATATTATAAACCCAGAAATGAGTGGAACTGGAGCTGCCACTCAGCTGTCTATTTCTGACTGCAAATGCCAGATGTTTTTATTCCCCTTTTTATTTCTTATTTCATTATTATTTATTATATATAATTTCTATATTATTATTGGTCAGAACTGAGCACTCAGGCTCATGTTTTATAGGGCTTGAGCTCAGTGTTGGTCCTGGATTAAGCCAGGAGCCTGTGCTGGAGGTGTGAACAGCAAATAAACCCCTTGAGGGCATCCAGAGCTGGGCACGGACGGGCTCAGGGCCATTCCCAACCCTCCTGCAAAGCTCCCAAGGTATATGAAAAATGTTTTTTTGACATTTTTTCCAGGATGGAAAAAGGATCCAAAATCCAAGCACCTGCAGAGGACTTGGATTGGGTTTTTTATTCACTGCTCACACAGGAGGTGTGAGAAAGAAATCCATGCTCAACAAAATCTTTGCAGATAAAAATCTCCTTTCATCCAGCACTTCTAGGCCTTGGAATTGTGTGATGGATTTTTTTAAGGTGTCTCAGGTGATTCTATGATAATTTTTAGACCCAGATTTCCGTAAATAACCCCTGTAAAGGATGGGTTTTCCCATCCCACTGACCCCACTGCTGCCTTTTGCCCAACCTGGAAACGAAACTCAAGACAATTTTAGTCTCAAGTTAGTAATTACTAGTTAGTAATTACTGATTTGTAATTAAATTAGTAAGGGAGTAATAAAAAAGAGGATCTTTATTTGAAGGCCTTCAGGAGCAGTTATGGAAAGATGTCCATAAAATGTCACCCCCACAGGGATGAGTACATATTTATAGACTTTAGGAAATTAATAATTGATAAAAATAATATAATTCCTAATTAATAATTCAGAAAAAGCACTAATTAAGAGGACAAGTGGTGATGCAATTTCCAAAACCCCTTCTCTGAAGCCTTGCCTTCAGCACTGTATGTACTTTGTCCATGAAATGTATCTTGAAGGTTGTTCCCAGGAAGAGCCAAGATAGGATTGGGAAGGCACTCCCAGGGCTTGGAGCTCTGGAATTGTTTTGTCTTTCTGCCTAGGGAAAGGCCACAGAATTCCATAGAATTCAACAGAATGACTTGGAAGAAAATGCCAAGATCATCGAGTCCAAGCCAGCCCTAACACCAAAAACAAGACCACAGCACTGAGTGCCACGACCAGTCTTTTTTAAACACACCCAGGGACGCTGATTCCCTGGGCAGACAATTCCAATACTTTATCACTTTTTCTGTAAAAAAACTTTCTCCTGCTATCCAACCTAAATTTCCCTTGTTGCAGCCTGAGACCGTGTCCTGTGCTGTGTTTGAAAAGCGCTGGGAAAACCAACTGCTGATTCAACGGGCTGCAGAGCTCCAAACGTATCTGTGAGGAGCACAAAGCGAAAATAAAAACCCAAAAAGGCAGAACCCAAAAGGCATCGCCACTCCTGTGTCTGTCTCTTCCAGCAACCCCTGGTGAGGCTGAAAGGAGGAGCCAACACCGGGGAAGGCCGGGTGGAGGTGCTGAAGAACGGGGAGTGGGGGACGGTGTGCGACGACAACTGGAACCTGGTGTCGGCCAGCGTGGTGTGCCGGGAGCTGGGGTTTGGCAGTGCCAAGGAAGCCATCACGGGAGCCAGGCTGGGCCAAGGTAAGCCCCACCACAGCCCAGGCAGTCCTGGTGTCAGGAAAAGTCATCTGCGAACACCAGAGGTTTAGATCCAAATAGGAGATGGGAATCTTTGAGAGGCACAGACTTTTTAAAATGCCCCACGCAGGCCCTTTCTAATGTACAACCTGTCACATTTTCCTTTTCCTATGGAATTTATGGTTCCTCCCATTCTTTCAGTATCTCTCAGTATCCAATTTTATTTATCAGCAGAGCCACAGTTTGTTTGGAAAGACGAATCCCTCATTCCTTTTGCTGGTGCCCTGAATTAATGAATGTTTCCCCCCCAGGAGCATCCCATAATTCAGAGCACAGTGGATTTTTGTTGGGATGTTTCATTTGAGGACCAGGAATTTCTTCCCTAACCTTAAGAAGGCTCTTGAGGCCAGACTGGAATTCTGTGACTTAAAAAGTTTCCCTGCAAAAAAGTCTGGAGATGATGAGTTTGACCTTTTGCTCAGGTAGCTGTTCCAGTAATTAATTCTTAATTATCTCATCTGCTGCTCTGAAATTCCCTTTGAGTTCTCCAGGACCACACCATGGTGTAAGGCATTACTAGAAAGTTCCTGGCAAAAAATAAATCCTGGAGTCAGACTTCAAATGTTCCAATTTAAGAGCAGGACAGTAATTTAACTCATTATAAATAGAAGGGCATTTGAACAGCTCAGACTCAGGTTTGGGTTTGGATTTCCTGTTTTTGGGAGTTGGTTTAAACTCCAAAATGTGGTCAAAGGCTAACTGAAACCACCTGGTGATTCCCACACCTTGTTCTGCGGGTGGAAATCAAAAAAAAAAAAAATTATAACCAAAAAATAAAAATAAAACAAAACAACAACTACAACTACAAAAAAAAACCCACCAAACAATACACCAAACCCTTGTGGGAATGACCAAAACAAAGACACCAAGTTCTTGTTGTGAGAATAACCAAAAAAAAGGTGCCAAACCCTTGGGAGAAGAATCAAAAACAAAAATTACACCGAACCCTTGTGAGAATAAAAGAATGGGGGAAATTTTGAGAATGAAGGAATGGGGGAAATTCCTTCAGCTTGGAGAAGGGGAGAGAAGGAAACAACACGTGGGTGTCCTGAGTCTGGGAAGCTTTAGAACATGACCAAATCCACGGGATTTGCCAAGAACCCTCTTTGTGGTGGGCTGGAATCTGCTGATGTGTTTAACGGGATGTAGGAAACAGCTTCATCATCCTGGGGGCTGCCACGTGAGGGAGGAAAACGTGGAACACGCTGTTCCTGCCCCATCCCACAGCCTGGAATCTCCCTCTGGATTCCCACACATTTCCCTTTCCTTTTTTTCCCCCCTTTCCCTCCTGCTCATCCATCAGCAGGAGCATCCCTTGGGATGGGTGATGTCCCTTCAGCAGCCAGAGTGTCACATTTTGGTTGGAAAAGGGGATTTTTTTTTTGGCCCTGGATGCACAGGGGGCTCTCGAGGCCATGTCCCTGTTTACACTTCCAGTGACATCCCAGGGAATTTGGGTTTTCCAAGGGCTCTTTGGAGGAGCAGCCTCCGTGTGGGAGGTTGAATTTCACAGGCTCCCAGTGGCTGAACTGGGAGTCCCAGTTCAGACAAAGTGAGAGAGCAGTGCCCTCCGCAGAGCTCAGGGTGTGGGAGGAGGAGTTATCCCACCTGGAATAAACCCAGATTAATTCACCCTTATTTCCACAAGAAGAGGAGACACTGAGCACAGAGCTCAGGATGTGTTGATATCTTAGGAGGGAGAACATGGAATTAAACTCCAGGGAGTAGGTGAAGGCAAATGTTGGATGGCTAGGCCTAATCTGGGAGTTTTTAAGTGCAGGGAAATACAATTTTCCTCACATTTCATCACATTTTGGCTTCTTTTCCATGCCCTCGTGTGCCATAATTTCCCCAAGAAGAGCGGCCCTGCCAGGGTTCTGTGGCTCAGTGAGGCCCTGCCCTTGTCCTTTCTCATCTTTGTCATCCACTGGAGTGGCTTTGCTGGGCTGGGAATGTCGGCCTGGCTCCCTCCTGCATTCCTGGAGCTTCCCCCTCCAGTTCTGGTCAGGGCTTCCTCCCCCTCAGCCCTTTGGTGGCTGCAGAATGAGTGGGAAGTGCTGCCAGCTCCAGATGGGAACCACAAACAGGATTTTAATGAGAGAGAGGCAAAAAAAAAAGGACAAGATTCCTATTCCCCAGCAGCCTCCCCCAGGAATGTCCTGCCAGCCTGTCCAGCTGTGGTGGGAGGGGTAGACACAGGGCTGGCCAAGATGCCCAAACTCAGTAATTAATTGTGGGTGAAATTAAACCAAATACATTCACATCTCTGCCTTGTGCTTTTAAACCAGTTGTGAAAGCGGGAGCTGAGTTTTGCGGGAGGATCATTCCCTTCTACATTTTTCTGATGGAAATTCCAATTTTCTGCCACCGCTCAACCTGGGAGGACCCAAATGATTCCATTTCTCTCTCAGCACCTCGAGCCCATTCTCTGCAGTTGTCCTCTGCTGTTTCCCTCCATGCTGGAATCCTCGACCTGCCCCAGATTTCTTCTCCTGACTCCTCATCCCTGTGGATGTTTTATTCACAGTCAGCGTGTCGAGGTCCCAGCTCAGTGCCAGGCCTTGACTGGGAGCAGATGCCAGCACAAAGACCCAGCCAAAAGGTCACAATTTGTGAATCCCTACAGCTGAGGTTTGTAAATTATGGAACAGTGGAAACTTGGCTTTTCCGGAGATTCTTGCATGCTTGTGTTGCAGAGAATACTGGAAAAAAATTAACAGTGAAATTATCAACAATAATTTCACAGCTTTTTGTTTTATTTTTACAAGAAATCAGCGGATTTTTTCCAAGTTTTGAATGCTGGAGGTCACTGTGATCTTAACAACCTGCTGGGGGTATTCCCTCACCACACAAAAGGACTTTTTTCCCTATTTGTTCCCCAAGGAATGGGTCCCATCCACTTGAACGAAATCGACTGCACGGGCTTTGAGAAGTCGGTCACAGACTGCAAGTTCAACACTGAATCCCAGGGTTGCAACCACGAGGAAGATGCTGCTGTGAGGTGCAATGTGCCAGCCATGGGCTTCCAGAACCAGGTGAGGAGCTGAGGGATCCAAGTGTGAGGGAATCTTGGGCAGGAATTGTTTCACCCAAGCTATGAGTGTTTAATTCAGGTTTTACCCAAAAAAAGGAGGGAAAATGAGGATGAATGTCCTGTTTTATCTGAGTTTTAAGCTCCTCTGGACTCATCTCATGGGGAAGGTCAGGTTGGACAGGGCTTGGAGCAACCTGGGATGGTGGAAGGTCCCTGCCCATGGCAGGGGGTGGCACTGGATGATTTTTAACCCAATTTTCAACCTTTTCCAACCCAACCATTCCGTGCTAACTGCATGACCCAGACAGATTCCTCTGAGTTCTCCTTCCATAGGTCTAAAGGAGCAGGGAAGGGAAGCTTTCCCAAGGAATGTTATTCCTGCAGCTGGGAATTCCAGCCCATTGAGCTGCTGGGCTTGGCTGGAGCATCCCCTGCCAAAGTCAGAGAAGAACTGAACTCCCTGAGCTCAAGCCCTGCAGAGATTCCAAGTGCTGCTCTGGGATGGTTTCCCAGAGCCTTCCCCTTGAGGAAGATCCCACACAAAGATGGGACACGGTGCTGCACCACCTGAGTGCCCTGAGTCATTTTCCCTAAGGAAAGATCAGGAATGTGTTCATCCAGTCTTGTTGGAATTCCTTTTTGCCAGTCTGGGGATGGGGAAAATCCCTCACCAGGCTTTCTCCAGCTCCGTCCTAAAGGGGGAGTTTTCTGCTGTGCAGGGTCACTTCCAGCTGGGAAAATCCAATCATTCTAAAATTTCTGGGACACAAAACCTTCTTCCCCACCTGCTGCCCTTTCCCTCGGGACTTTGCTGTGGATTTATGGGTTCTGTGTCCCGCAGCTTCGCCTGAGTGGAGGCCGCAACCCCTACGAGGGCCGCGTGGAGGTGCTGGCCGAGCGCAACGGCACCCTGAGGTGGGGCACGGTCTGCAGCCACAACTGGGGCACCGTGGAGGCCATGGTGGTGTGCCGGCAGCTGGGGCTGGGATTCGCCAGCCACGCCTTCCAGGTGAGCCCCCGGCCCAGCCCCACCTGGGCAGTGCAGAGGGTGAGTGGGGTGAGGAGGACCAGGAGGAAGGGCTCATTCCAAAAGGAGCTTCAAGGGCTGAACCAGAAAGACCTTGAGGATGAAATCTCATCGTGGAGGTGGGCATTTGGAGATTTGGAGCAGAAGGATTTGGAACAGAAGGAGCTGTGGATGATGAGAAGTGAGGGAACTCCATCAGGAGCTGGAATGATGGGATAAGGGAGAATGGCTTCCTACTGTCAGAGGGTGGGGTTAGATGGAATATTGGGAATAAATTCTTCCCTGGGACAGTAGTGAGGTCCTGGGATGGAATTCCCAGAGGAGCTGTGGTTGCCTCATCCTTGGAAGTGTCCAAGGCCAGGTTGGAGCAAGCTGGGATAGTGGAATGTGTCCCTGCCCATGGCAGGGGGTGGCACTGGATGAGCTTTAAGATTTTTCAGGATTGGGTGACAAACCTTCTGCTTCCCTGAGTTCTCTGTTGTTTTCTCTCAGCTCAGGTTTCCCCACATTCCCTGATCCCTGCTCAGCCTGGCGGCTGCATGCAGGTTCTTGTCCCTCCCTGAAATGCAGAGGTCAGGTTCAAACTGGTGTCAGGTCTCCTGAAAAAATGGGATTTTGGTCCTGTGGCTGCTCCAGTGCAGCCCTGAGCAGCGGGGCTTCATCCAGCTCCATGAATTGTTGGAATTCCCTGCTCCTCTCCTGCCCCAAACCCTCCCAGCTTCTGCAGGGCCAGGATTGGCACCTTGGTTCTGCCCCACCCTTGGGAGTGTCCAAGGCCAGGATGGACAGGGCTTGGAGCAGCCTGGGATGGTGGAAGGTGTCCCTGCCCTTGGGATGAGCTTTAAGGTCCTTTCCAACCCAAACCATTCCATGACCTCTGCCACCCTGGGCTTATGGACAGATCCCAGTCATTCTCCATGGCCAAGGAGGGATCTGCAGGGCCTCAAGGGACACGCTAGCCTGGGACACCCAGCAGGAAGGAGGCTGGAGCTGCCCACGTGCTGCTGGAGCCATTCCCTGCTCCAACTGCTTCCTCCAGCTGATTTCCCCCCGTCAAATCCCGGGAGCTGAGGATCTCCACATCCCTGAGCCTTTCTGACTGTCTGGCTCTGTTGACACAGCCCTGAGATTCCAGCGAGGAAAAGGCATTTTTTTTCCCTGAGCTGAGGCTGCTGGAATTTGGAACAGAGAAGGCCCTTATGCTGCCCCAACTCTGGGAGCATAAAGCCCCAGTGTGCAGAACAGGGCAGCCCTGTGTGCTCCTGGCCTTCCCAAACAGCCAGGGCCAATGGGAGCCGTGGGACACTGGGGTTTTCTTTTCCTGGAAACTGCTCCCAGCTTGGACATGGACAGGTCTTATCAGAATTTTTCAGGTTCTTTCTCCCCTCCCCTTCTCCCAAGTTTTAGGGTTTGGTGAGTTTGGGTTTGGGATTTTGATGTTTCGTCATTCCCATGAGTTTTGTAAAACTGGGGGATGATGAGAGGAGAGGGAATTTCATCAGGAACTGGAATGATGGGAGAAGGGGGAATAGCTTCCCACTGCCACAGGGCAGAGTTAGGTGGAATATTGGGAAATATACTCTTGGGATGGAATTCCCAGAGGAGCTGTGACTGTCCCTGGATCCCTGGAAGTGTGCAGTGCCAGCTTGGAGTAAACTGGGACAGTGAGAAGTGTCCCTGCCCGTGGCACTGGATGGAATTCAAGGTTTTTAAGGATTTGGTGACAAAACTTCTGTTCCCCTGAGCAGGGAACTCCCCTTGAGTTCCCTGCTCCAGCACCCATTGGCAAGATCCCCCTGGATAATGTGGGGTCTTGCCCTGAGCTTCCCTGGTGGGGAAATCCACATTTTAGGCAGGTAAAAATTCCCCTAAGAGCCACGAAACCCCAAGGAATGTGTGAAATGCCTTTTCCTGCCTTTTTGCTTTTGCCCAGGAAACGTGGTACTGGCACGGGGACGTCAGCGCCGATGACGTGGTCATGAGTGGAGTCAAGTGCTCAGGGACAGAGATGTCCCTGTCCCACTGCCGGCACGACGGGGCCCACGTGTCCTGCCCCAGGGGAGGGGGACGCTTCGGGGCTGGCGTGTCCTGCTCAGAGAGTGAGTAACTTGGGATTTATCCCAGCTTGGCACAAGGGATGTGCAGGGGGAACGGGGTGAGCTGGATACATCTGAACAGACAGCAAGTTCTTCCTCCAGGGGAGGTTCTAGGTGTGGCTGCCCCATCCCTGGGAGTGTCCAAGGGCAGCTTGGAGTGAGCTGGGATTGTGGAAGGTGTCCCTGCCCATGGCAGGGGGTGGAATGGGATGGGATTTAAGGTCCATGTTCCCGTATGGTGAATCATTGCCCGCCAGGCTTTTCCTACTCAGACTCAGAGTAGGATTAGATTGGATATTCAGGAGAAATCCTTCCCTGGGAGGGTGGGGAGGGGCTGGAATGGAATTTCTATAGAAACTGTGGCCGCCCCATCCCTAGGAATGTCCAAGGCCAGGTTGGACAGGCCTTGGGGCAACCTGGGATCGTGGCAGGTTTTTGGTACTGGAAATGGCTGATCCTTAAAACCACTTCCCAAACCACTCTGTGACTTTGAGGAGCTCAGGGGCAGGACCAGCCTCCCCCTCCAGCAGCCACTTTTGGGCTGATTTTATTTAACTTCACCCACCTGTTCCTCACTGCAGCCGCCCCGGACCTGGTGCTGAATGCGGAGCTGGTGGAGCAGACAGCCTACCTGGAGGACAGGCCCATGTTCCTGCTGCAGTGTGCTCTGGAGGAGAACTGCCTGGCCAGCTCGGCCCACAACACCTCGCTGACCTCGGGCTACCGGCGCCTGCTGCGCTTCTCCTCCCAGATCCACAACAACGGCCAGTCCGACTTCCGGCCCAAGAACGGCCGCCACGCCTGGGTCTGGCACGACTGCCACCGGTGCGTGTCCCCTGTGGGGCTCCTGCTGCCAGGGGCAGGTGACAAATGGCTTCTGTTCCCCTCAGTTTGGGGGTTGGAAGCAGCGATCACTGAATTTTGAGAATTCTTCGTTCAATCCTGAAGCGGTTCGGTTCTGAGTTAGGCGCTGTCTGTGCCTTGCTCTGAGCTGAGCTTTGCAGATGGGACTTGTTGGGTCTCAGTTCCAGGATGGGCATTCCCAGGTGCCATTTGTTGGGTTTACATAGGAATTAGGGCTTCAGTCTCCAGTCCATGCCCATGGGGGGAATTCTCTGTGTCCAAAACCAGCCCTTGGCACTGGAGAGGAGGGAAAGAAGAGCAATTCTCTCTGTCTGAGCTGTGGGAAAATGGAAAATGGGGATTTGGAGGGAGATTTGGGGGCATGGGGGAAGTGTGGCTGTGGTGAATTAGAGATGGAGGAGCTCTGCTGGGAATGTTCAAGTGGGAATTCAAGTGGGAATGTTCCCCTGGAGAAGGGAAAGCTCCAGGGAGAGCTCAGAGCCCCTTGCAGGGCCTGAAGGGGCTCCAGGAGAGCTGGAGAGGGACTGGGGACAAGGGATGGAGGGACAGGACACAGGGAATGGCTCCCACTGGGAAAGGGGAGATTTGGGTGGGATATTAGGAAGGAATTCCTGCCTGTGAGAGTGGGAAAGAGCTGGGCTGGAACTCCCAGAGGAGCTGTGGCTGCCCTTGGAT